>NW_017731403.1:1087478-1088447 GCF_001890085.2 Hipposideros armiger
GTTATGAACATTGGTGTACAACTTTCTGTGCGGACATATGTTTTCATTTCTCTTAAGTACATATCTAGGAGTGGTATTTCTGAGTGATATTGTAACTCTATATTTAGCGGTTTGAGAAACTGCCAGGTTGCTTTCCAAAGTGGCTGTGCCATTTTACATTCTCATCGCCAGTGTATGAGGCTTCCAACTTCTCCCTATAATTGTGAACACTTTTATTATCTCTCTTTTTCATTTTAGCATAGTGATTGTGAAGGGGTATCTCATTGTAGTTTTGATTTGTATATCCTTGATGGCTAATAATGTTCAGCACTTGTGGGTGCTTTATTGGCTATTTGCATATTTTCTTTGAAGAAAGGTCTATTCAAATCATTTGACCATTTTCCAATTGGGTTACTTTACTTTTTAGTTGACCTCTTGTATCCATCCACTTCTCTCCATCTCCCTAATCCATCATGTTTCACCTGGACCACTACATAAACATTCCAATTGATCTTCCAGTGTCTACTTTTGCTCCCTTTCTATCTCCTCTGCACACAGAAGCCAGAATAATATTTTAAAATTGTAAATCTGATCTCACTTCTTTGTTTTATTGCCTTCAATAGTTTCCCATTGCTCTTAGGGCAGATCCCCAAATCCTTTACAGAGCCCACAGAGTCCAGAATGACTACCGATCCCTATCTTGAACCTCTCCATCTCTCACTCTATGCTCTACCACACCAGCCATTTCAGATTCTCAAATGCTCCAAAGTCTTTCTCATTTCTGAGCTTCTACACATGTTATACATGCAGTAGGTTTTTACTGAGCACCTGATATGTGCCAGGCACTGGGCTGGACACTAATTTGCTACAGTACCAAGACCAATACAACTCCTGATCTCTTGGGACAGACAGTCTAGCTAGGGAGACAGACTTGTAAACAAGTAATTAAATAAATGGCTACATAATGCCAGATGAAAAACAGGGGCCAGG
>NW_017731403.1:1094137-1098530 GCF_001890085.2 Hipposideros armiger
GACCCCACCCCCTATACTCCTAGAACCCTAGTCCCCAGACCTAAGTCATCTGGCTCTTGAAGTCAACCACCCACCCTGCCTTGACCATCCTGCTCAGGAGAGAGGAAAGTCAGATGGTCAAAGAAACTAAGGGGAATGAAGAAGTGGACTCCCTTTAATATTGCTCCAGACTGGATCACTGGGGAACACATGTGAGGCTGGAATGCCCTGGGGATGGACTAACAGAGGGGCACAGGTGCCCACTTTCCCCTTCACCCACTGCTCTTGGCACAGACATACTCAAGACACTCCAAAAGGTGTGTGCTGCCAGCACAGCTCTTTAGAAGTCTTCATTAATAATACAAAATGGGACATTTACATTTTCATAGCATCTATCTCTCCACCATTTGCATCCCCTCTAAGGATCGTTATATTTCTTTGAGATCCTTCAAAATGACAATAAAAGTCCTAGTGTGCATTTGGGAGCCATTGGGAAATTAGAAAGACCCCCTTAAATGTTACCTCCCTCAGGCAAGTTATAAGAAACACCCAATAATAACTTTAAAATGCTTAATAACTCTCCTAACTGTTGCATTTTAAAATAACTTGGAAGAAAAGAAAAAGGATCCTGTATAAGCTACTAAGGGATTATTGACATCTTCCTCAGAGACATTCCCTGGGCAAGTTAACAACCAAATAAAAAAGAGTGAGCTGAGGTAGGTAACAGTAGCTTCTCAATCGATAATTTAATTATAAATGATGAGACTAGATTAGCCTGCCCATCTACAGAATTTTGGATGAATGGATGAAGGAATCTGCATGGATGGCCTTCCCCTCAGACTCAGGCAGCCCTGGACTTATGGTTTGAGATTTCTGGCCTGCATTCTTCTTCTCTCCACTTTCCCTCCAGGAGCAAGAAATAGAAAAAAGGGCAAGAAACTGAACTCCCTGCTCCTGGTATCTCAGATGATAGTGGGTGTGGCATGCCAGCCCCCAACACTGAAAATCCTTTTCAGGATTTGCTATTGGAGGAGCCCACCAGCTGTCCGAGGCTGCCCTGAAGACCAGCCCGAGACCAGTTCTGAGCCTCCTCTCAGGGTAGCTGTCTAGGCCTCTCTAGATGTTGGTGTGACTGATTCCACAGGGCCCATCTCTTTTCTCCCAAGTCCCACTTTGTCATGTGCATTTCCACCCACCTCTTCTTTTCTTGTCCAAAACACTATTTACCAATGCTTGACATACATATTTAATAGTGTTCTTTTTTTCTCCACTAGGTGTACTGAGGAGTAGGGTTACTGTTACTATTATTATTAACACTACTAATAGCAATAGCCAA
This sequence comes from Hipposideros armiger, assembly GCF_001890085.2. Lineage (NCBI taxonomy): Eukaryota > Metazoa > Chordata > Mammalia > Chiroptera > Hipposideridae > Hipposideros > Hipposideros armiger. The sequence continues at coordinate 1,095,453 of NW_017731403.1, forward strand.
CATTTTTNAATAGTGTTCTTTTTTTCTCCACTAGGTGTACTGAGGAGTAGGGTTACTGTTACTATTATTATTAACACTACTAATAGCAATAGCCAACATTTTTTAGTTCTAAGTGCCAGGCCCTACCCTAAAGATCCATTTAATCCTCATACCAACCCTATAAAACTAAAACTATGTGGTAGGTTTTGAGGAGATAACCAATATCCAACACATCTGCTTCCCACTGGAGTTGAGAATTAATTGATAGACAGACGTGCGTATCTGGAAAATGGAGGTCAAAATGTTCTTTATTATAATATAACCAATAAGGGGCAACATGGTTTAGGGCTTAGGCTTCCTAATGCCGCACCCTCGAATTAAACTCACCACCCAGTCCTAAGCAGCACCGGATCATCGCAGAAATACATCCAGAGGCCTGGCCCCACAAAACTCAGAGCAGAGCTGTGTCCTCTCTGTGAACAGCTAGATATGGAGCAGGTGGGGGAAGGAGTAATCGGGAGCAGGAGTCCAGGGTTACCTGCTTCATGGAAACTTGAAGCCAGAGCAAAAGAGATCTCCACATATTATCCCTGGGGTCATGTAGCTGATACACTAAATACAATCCTCCCTGAGCCAGAGGAGAACTGACTCTGGGTGGTGAACACATAATGCAATATATAGATGATGTATTATTGTACATTTGAAACCTATGTATTTTTGTTGACCATTGTAACCCCAATAAATTTTAATTTAAAAAAAAATTTATGTGGAGGCCTTAACCAAATTCAGTCACATATTTAGTCCAGATGGTCTCAACAACACCTTGCTCTCTCAAGGCTGTGTCCGTGAACGTGACTCCAATTGTGGGGCCGGTGTGCAGGATGTACATTCCAAGGGCAGGGGAGGAGGTGGAGAGCTAATGATTGCCTGGGTCCAGCTTGAGGTCAACCAGGGGTCATATCCTCTCAATGACCTCCTCCAACAGCTTTCTCCCCACTTCTCTGCGTGGCCAACTCTTTCACTTCTCGCAAGTGTTTGCTCAAATATTACATTCTCAGTGAAGCCAACCCTGACCCACCTATTCAAAATCACAATCACAACTGCCTGCCTTGGCATTCTCTGTGTCCCTTCCTGCTTTATTTTTACTATTGCACTTACAGCATTCTAATTTGCTAGATACTTTATTTATTTGGTTAATTGCCTGCCTCCCCTCCATGAGTACGAGTATGTCAGTGTCATAAGAGCAAAGATTTCTATTTGTTTTGTTCCCACTCTATTTCCAGGGCTAGAAAAGTACCTGGAATGCAGAAAGCTTTCCATAAATATCTGTTGAATAAAGAAAGAAAAGAAAGAAAAAAAGAGAGGAAGGAAGGAAGGAAGGAAGGAAGGAAGGAAGGAAGGAAGGAAGGAAGGAAGGAAGGAAGGAAGGAAGGGAGGGAGGGGAAAGAATACCTATTCACTGAAGATAAATTAGAATATACAAATAGGCAAAAATAAGAAAACTAAAATCATCTGTGATCCCATCATCCTGAATTAACCACCACTGTGTTACATATCTTTTCAGATGTCCCTCTGTCTCTTTGAGCATATGAGCTTTTTAAGCCAAAAAACACAGACTGTGGGAATCAGAGCTTGAATCCCAGATTTGCATGTGACCTTGAGCAAGCAACTTAGTCCATTCAGTCTGTGATAGCAGAATACCACTGACTGGGTGGTTTGAACAACAGACATTTATTTCTCACAGTTCTGGAGGCTGGGAAGTCCAAGATCAAGGCTCTGGCAGATTCAGTGTCTGGTGAGAGCCCCTTTCCTGGTTCAGAGATGTCTTTTTGCTATGTCTTTACACGGTGGAAGGGACAAAGGAGTTCTCTGGGGCGTCTTATAAGGGTATTACAGACTTTCTTATAAGGACTCTGTCCTCATAATGTAATCACCTCCCAAAGGCCCCAACTCCAAATACCATCACANGTCCTCCACAACTAAGACTGAAAAACAACAACTTGGCTGTTCCCCTTCCCCAATTCCCCAACACTGTTCCCCTTCCCCAATTCCCCAATAAAATCTTAAAAAACAAAAACAAAAGCAAAAAAACTACAGTATCATGCCTGTTGCTGGAGCCTCCCTTTCCTTTTTCCCTCCCTGACTAACCCCTAATTCCTTGTTTCCATTTCTCTGTTTCTTCATGGCTTCTCTCACTCCACATTCCTAGGATCCCAAAGTCATCCATCTTTAATTTATTTTTCTTAATAAACCTCACTGGGCTACTTTTGATGAATATTCAACATAAAAAAATAAGATTTAGCAAAAATGTGTACATTTGAAATGAATATATTTGGGGGAGAGAACCATGCTTGCATACTCACTGGGCCTTGAATGCACACCTGTTCTTCCTACATCCTGTCCCTGTCATTTCAACCTTTATTAGTTCTTTGGGGGCAGAAGCGTGTGTTTAATCTCTATGCCTGGTACCAAGCACACAGCCTGTGTGTGGTGGGTACTCAGCACATGTTTAAGGAAGGAAGGATATAAGTATGGGAGAAATGGACAGGAAAAGAGGAAGGGACAGTCTTAAGTTTACACAGAATTCCACATCCTTAATACAGTGTCTAGAAGCTAAGTTGTCTGATAGGGTAGCCACAAGCCACATGTGGCCTATTAAAATTAAGATTAATTGAAATGTTAAGTTCAGTTCATCAGCACTAGTCATATTTCAAGTGCTCAAAAGCACATATGGCTAATGGCTACTACATTGGACAAAGCAGATCCAGAACATTTCCATCATTGCAGAAAGTTCTATTGGACAAATTCTAGAAGCCTCCCAAATGTCCATAAACATTTTGTTTGGAAGAAATCGAAAAACATTTTGTAGTGGTTGTGCTAAGAATGCAGTAAGAAAGTGAAGACTCCAGTTCTTAGACCCTGAATATAATGTAGGCAATTCTACTTGTGTTTCTATGAAATGGTCAGATGAGAAAACAAACACAGAGGGATATTTAGTTTACCTGAATTTAAGAAGGTAAAATAATCTTATGATTTCATGGACCTCTAGTGCAAAACTGAAAAAATAAAAAATAAAAGTAAATCCCTTTATGATTTTTT
>NW_017731403.1:1102605-1116415 GCF_001890085.2 Hipposideros armiger
TACTTCTTACCAGTCTCCTATCTGTGTAATCCCACAAACACTAAATACCTACTGTGAGTCTGGAACTGTGTTGCTAGATATTTCAGGGTTATTTGAGTAAATTTATGAATGAATGAATGAATGAATGAATGAATGAATTTTTGAAACTCATTTTTTCTATCCTTTCATTTATTTTTCTCATTTATTTCAGCATACTCTATGCCAAATCTCATTCTAATTCAGGCAGCTTTGGTCATGGAGAATATTGGGAATTCCAAGACCTGCTCAACATGGAAATGAGAGAAAAGCAACTGAGACAATAGAGGGCAAACCTTTCCAGAGCAGTCCCAGCTACCCAGCTCCAAGGCCGGGGCCATGGTGAACTCAAATGCAGGGTAGTGCTGGCACTCAGAGATCTGAGCCAGGCATGTGAGGCATGGAGTTAGCTTCTTGGCAAAAATGTGTGTCTCATATCTGGTGTAGGCCAGAGAAAGATCAGACAGCTGGGTCCAGCCCTAGGAAATGAAGATGAAAAAGTCAAAGTCCCAGCTGACTGAGGATCTGGGGCAGCCTCTAGTCCCAAAGGAATTTGGAATGGAACCTGGGAAGTGAGGATGGACTGAAGGTTAGACAAGTGGGCAAACCAAACATACTTCAAGGGCTGCAGATGGTTGAGTGGAAAGAGGGTGCCCCTCCCCAGCCCCCTGAGTGTCCAGCTCATCTGTGCCAAAGTGTCAGAGGGGAGTCCTGACATACCACAGTCATAGGCAGTGTCCTGGACATTGACTCAGGACAGGGGTGGGCACAGAAACCCCATGCTCTAAGTGATGGGGTGGGGGTGGGGGTGGTCACAATTTTCTAAGGATAGTATGACCAATTAACTTATTGTCCAAAACAGAACTCTTTTCAAAGTGAAGGGTCATTAATATTTATTAAAACTAATGATGACAAACACTGACCCTTTTGGCCACCTTCCAAAAATATATTCCTAGCCTGCCTTAAAGAAGCAGACTGATCCCATGAGCAGGTATTTATAAATGGGAACAAGTGATTTTGTGTGGCCTTCCCTTCTCAATCCAAGAGGCAGGATGGAATAGTTCCCTCTGCTGGCCCCCTCCATCCCCCACGCCACCTGTGTTCACCTGCAGCTGGGCGGACAGCTTCAGCCTGCTGACAGCTTCCCACCTCAGGAGCCTGCCTGCCGCTCTCCGCTGCTCCACCTGAGGGCTTTCTCACACCACAGAGCTTGATCTGATGCCAAAATCAACCCAGAAGGGTGGGCAAGTTAACTCCCCTGGGGGGCAACCTTCACCCAAGAGGAATTCGCCCCTGCCTCCCTGTGTGCTGGTGGATGGCTGTGATGACTCCATGTGCGTTCTCAGGGATCCTCTGCAGGACTAAGCCCACCTGCCCACAGCAGTAACTCCCTGGCTTTTCTCTCTTCCCTCTCTTGCCTTCTCTACTCCCTAGCTTCTGCTTCTTTGGATCACCCCCTCCCCAAATAAAATACCTGTGCCCAAGTCTTGTCTCCAGGTCTGCTTTGAGAAGAATCCAAGCTGGGCGGCAAAGGAAACCTCATTCAAACCTACATTTACTGTGGTTCTATTTGTGCAGGACCCTGAGGATAAAGAGGTAAACAAACCAAAGTCCTTGCTTTTGAGAAAAAAAAGAGGTAGTTGAAGCAACATAGGCACCGAGACCAAGCCACCAATGCTAGGTCTCCCAGATATAGATGATATAGATATAGAGATAGAGATAGAGATAGAGATAGATATAGATGATATAGATACAATTATGGCGACTGAGAGTTCCTATGATCTGCCATCTACAAGCTGCAGGCCCAAGAAAGCCAGTGGTGTAATTCCAGTCCAAGTCAGAAGGCCTGAGAATCAGGGGAGCTCATGGCATAAATCCCAGTCCAAGGACAGGAGAAGACCAATCTGGTTTCTGAATGGGTTTGGCCAATGGGAGACATAGCAAGCGATTGGAGGACAGGAGAGAGAGGTTGAGGTACCTTGTCTTCCTGCAGTTCTGGCCATGGCTGTTTTCTTTCTCTACCTAAAGCCACAGCTCTGGACAGACAACACCTTTTCCATTACAGTTTTCATCAAACTCTGGTATCACCACTCACTCCCCTTGCCCTTTTAGGCCCAGGATGATCATGGCTTCCTGCTGTTACGTCTCTGGTAACCTTGTCCACATCACTCTTCAGTTAAAACCTTTGAGAGCACCTTTGGCTTGATGGGACCCTGACTAATACAGGAGGCAATTGTTTCATCCACATGAGGACTGACAAAGCAGGGCAGTCAGAGTGCGGAAGAACATAGAGATTCAAGAGTTCTCAGGATGGAGCCTCATCTGAAAGCTTGACTAAAGAAAGATCCACTTCTAGCCTCACATGGTTATTGGCAGAATTCAATTGGATTCAGGTTCTCCATTCCTTGCTGGCTATTGGTCAGAGGCTCCCCTCAGCTCCTTGCCAAGTGAGCTGCCCCAACATAGCAAAAGTCAAAGTCAGTGACGAAGTCTTCTAGCCAGAGAGACATCACAACCTTATATACCCTAATCACAACAGGGACATCCCACTACCTTTGCCATATTCTATTGGTTAGAAGCAAATTCCTGATCCTGCCCATACTCAAGGGATGGGGTTACACCAGAGTGTGAAAAGCAGGAGGTGTGGCTCATTGGGGACTATTTTACAGTCTACCTGCCACAGGAGGAAGAGGGAGGGGGTGATTCCAGGAATTTTTACTCATAAATGGTGCCATTAGTCAAGAGAAGGAATGGAAGAACAAGAGGATTAGGTTTGAGGGGCAAAGAGTGGGGTACTGAATCTTAGGGTCAACAGGGATCAGAACAGGAGGTTGTTCCCCAGAGAAGTTTAGAATTTACCTCAGTCCAACTGTGGAAAGAGGGACTTAGGTTTCAGGGACAAAAAACAAGGTCAGGCCTTGGGACTCTGAAGCAAGTTTTTCTAGTCCTGTTCATTTTTCAGAAAAATCAAGTGATAAAATAGACCTGTGACCAAATTCTCTGTAGCAAGGACACAGGGGAAAAAAACACACTTGTATTTTCAAGAGCAGGAACTGTATTTTTTAAAAGATGCATTTCCACGTTTACTGAAAGAGGGCGAGAACCAGACCAATTGTCTCGAGTTCTGAATTTATTCCCTGGAGAAAAGACTTAAGCTTCATCAAAGAGAAAAATGATGCTTACATGGACCTCTGGAGGGCCTCTGAGTGAGTGCTTTGGATTCAGAGATAAGGTAGCAAAAGGGCTGAGCAGGGTGTGGGATGAGGCAAAGAACACTGGGGCAGGGAACCTAGAAGCCATTGTCCCACTCCACTGCACTGCTTCTGAGCTCTGTGACTTGCAGCCTGTCACTGAACCTCCGAGCCTCAGTCTTCAGGCCTATTCCATAGGAAGATCCTCTGTCCTGCTTACCCACATGAGCTGTCCTGAGGACCAAATAAGAGCATTCATCCCACAGAAATTCAGAATGCACCTACTATGTACAGGACACTGCAGTGACTATGAAGGGAAAGTAGACTCAGTTTTCATCCTTGGTTAGCTTACGGGCCTATTGATATGTGTGAACCTGCTTTATAAACTAGACAGCAGCCAACAAATGTGAGAAATTACCCAAAGAACACTGTTCCATAGTGCCAATGCCATAGCTAGCTGCCTCTTCTATTGCATCTCCTCCATTGCCTAGAGTAATGGTGGGCACACAAGAGGCATTACAATAATATTGGGTTGTCGGAAAAGTCATGACGCATTTTTGCAACAAAAAACATAGAAAAAAATACGTCATGACTTTTCCGACAGCCCAATATTTCACAGCTGATCTGGTACTCTTTAATTAACAATCAGTTTTAGTTAGAAGACACCATTCTTCTGGCATGCATACTGATTCCTGCTGAATATCTCAGACCTTCTCTGCCTAACTCGGGTCAAGGCAAGCTTTGAGCAAGTGTGCATTAACTTTTCCATGAATATTTAATTTTATCTATGATGAGTCCAGATTACAGCAGTGAACAGGACAGCAAAATCTTTGCCCTCTTCAAGGTTTCAGTTTAGTGGAGGAGACAGTTAAGTAAAAGAGGCAGCCAGTCTGGGGAATTCACTGCATGAAATTACTCTGTTTTGGAAGTTACAGAGGCAAAATTATCCAAATTGTCTGTCAACACCTCCCACATGCACCTGGCTGTTTGCTCTGCTCTCTGGTTCATTTATTTTAGCCATGAAGCTTTACCTAAATGCTCCAAATTTCCTCTTCTTTGAATATCCCTTTAATCAGATCCACTCTCTGCCTCACCCCCTTGATCTTGTTTCTCAAATATAGTTGCTAATGATGTGTGCATGTGCCAGACTTGAACAAATGTTGAGCGGCAAACTGCTCTGTGTCTTGTTAATTTCATCCTTGGGCTCCAGCAGGGACCCTTGAGTTACAGCAGATGCTGCTTCCCCGGGGCTTTAGCGCCCATCGATCAGCTTTGTTGATGAGGGAGGAAAGGAAAGTTTCCTCCATGACTGCCATTTGAATATAATTTATTGCGTTCTGAAAGAAAAGTGGAAAGAAGAAAAGGTATTGATAGGCAATAATACAAATGAATGGTGACGGATGACTCTCAGGTTTGTTTCAGAGGAACACGCTTTTAAGCCAATAAATGATTGCAATGGTAAGGTGCAATCTCCACAGCTGTGCCAAGTAGCTCCTTCTGAATGGCCCAGGTGCCTATTGAAGTCCTGTGGGGGGTTCAGATTAATAGTTATCATAAAGAAAAAGTAATAAAATGATCTCGTAGCATTTAAGAGCAAGGACACATAAACAGATGCCAGAAATTTGAATCCCAGCCCCATCCTCGGGCAAGTTACTCTTAACATTTCCTCCTGTGTAAATGAGGATAATAGTAAGCCCTGATTCTCAGAGTTGTTGGGAAGTTTAAATGAGCTAATATGTAGAAAAAGTGATTAGAAGAGTGACAAGCACTTACGGAGCTCCAGACTGATATCCACTCTATTTACTGTTATTAGGGTAATAGTGAATTTTGTTCTCCACCAGGCTCTGACCTACACCTGTCTGTCCATTGCTTTGCTCTGCTCTCACCACCACCACCCGGCGACACCATGATTGCCCTCATTCTTTAGAGGAGGATATGGCTATGCAGTTGTCCAAATCTACTTGAATTTCTGGCTTTGCCTGTATGCTTTTCCAAGTTTTATATGAATGTTTTCTGTTTGCTTGTTTATTTGCATTTCCAATTACACATAGAAAAAGAATTTTTTAGACTGGAAATAAATACTCCAAACTATTCAAAGTGGTTATCTTTGGGTGATAGGATTATGAGGTTCTACTTTTCCTCCTTCTATTTATCTGTATTTTGCAATAAAAAAANAGGCAATTTCTTCAACAGTCAAGTAAGAGGACCTTTTGCTGAAAGTTTAGGAAGAGAGGCGCAGCGGAAACCACAGAACAAATAGAAGGCAACACTCCTAAAGAATGGCAAGAAAATCTGTGACAAGGAAATCAAGAGAACGATCTTAGCAACACATGCCAAACTTCCTGCAGTTGTTTATATCTTCAGACAGATGAGAAGTTTCTATATATAGCTATGCTTTCGCAAAATACTTTCCTGCTCGGGTTATAGCCAAGAGTTATAGGTAAAGCACAATGGAATTTTTGCAACTGGAAAGAAATCTTTTTCAGTTGGATAAATAGGATATGCAAGGTATTTGAGTGCCAGGTTCTTCTCCAAACCATGCCATCTCTTCAATGGGGTAAAACCAAACAATGAATAATTAAAGTCAATGTACCATAGTAAATAATTTAATATTGAATCAAGGCTGTGGAGATCAAAGGCTTAGCTCTAACCCATTGCTTTGGTTCTAAAGGCCCAGAGATATCCAGGTGACCACACCTAACAGAAAGAATCCAAAGTAACCACTAACCCTCACTGAGATAAGATACTGTGACCCTAAATCTCAAACCTGGGAACACATGATCTCCTAGAATAAATCTATGACCTCAAGGTTCTCAGACTGCCTTGGCAATGCTTTCTTTCCCTATGGTAACTTAACACCATTTTTACCTCAATGATCTTAACTATTAAGTCCTTTCTACCTCTTCTAAAATTATATAAGCAATTAGTAATATATATACTTCACTTCAGTCCAAACCTCTCATGTGAACTTCAGACAGCCCTGCCCTCAAACTTGTTTCACCAATGTTCTTCCCAATTTCAGCCAATGGCAGTTCCATNAAAAAGATGAACTGCTTAAATTTCCAGTGGTTTTGTTAGTTCCTTGTGAATTGGGCACTTTTTTTATCAGGGTCCTAACCTGATTCTGAGGTTAATTAGATGTTACCTTGCAGCTATAGAGCCCATTTCTTCTTTAACAATACCACTTGAACTTTCATTTATTTTTTCCAGTTTCCTGCTCACTGGAAAATCTGTTGAGAAGAGATTATAGGCTTGATAGATTGGATAAAAGAGGAAAAAAATAAAATCAAGGCAGTCCTACCTCTCACTCACCCTACTGAAGAAAGCAACATGAAAGCTTTAAGGCAGAATGTCTGAGCTCAAGCATTCAACAGGGATTCAAAGTACTCCTCAGCCCATCTACAGTCTCCACAAATCTTTGGCCTTTCATGGAAGATGGGTGATGACAATGGGAATAAGGCATATGTTTGCCCCACTCAAAATCTGCAATTTATTATTATATATAGAAACTCAAGGGCAAAAATTAGAATTGTCCAAAGTGGCAAAATGTGCTAGAACCTCGTATCAGTTACATATTACCAAAATAATGCTGTACAATAAACCACACACAATTTAGCAGCTTCAAATAGCAGCCATGTATGATTTCTCAGCTGGGTGGCTCTGCTCACCTAGGCCTGCTCAGCTCGCCTTGGCTGTGCTAACCTGTGCATCTGTTTCAGCTGGTGGGTGACTGGAGGCTGGGCCTCCATAGGGCTAACTTGGCCTAATCCACACAGCCTAACCCAGGCTAGTGTGGATGTGTACACAACTGCTGAGTTTCGAACTCAGAACTGACGTGCCGTTGCTTCTGCTGCATTTCATTGGCCAAAGCGTAGCAGGAGCCTAGCCCAGAACCTGGGGATGGAAATAGCTTCTACCTGTTGATGGAAATAGCTGCAGTCATGTTACAAAAGGTGTGGATACAAGAAAGGGTGAAAAGTTGGAGCCACATTTGCAATCAACCTGCCACAAACTTAAAACATAATGGTATGTGGAATAAGAAACAGCAATTGTGAAATACATTTCATTGTTGAAACTTCCCTGGGACGGTGTAAATCAGAATTTTCATCAAAATAGAAGCCAAATAATACTCAAAATTTTAATCAAGGCCCATTTGAGAAGACATCAGCCACCCCATCAGATCTTGTTCCTGACCCTCCGAGAAGAAGGTTTTCCTGCTCAAACGGTCTCCTGACCTCAGGGTTTTTCTAACACAATCAAGTTTTGGCAAAAAGATAGCAATATAACTTGGGCAATTCTTATGTACCTGAAAAACACCCTCTTTTTAAATGCAACTCCAAAAATTCATACTCAAAATTGTATACATACTATAATTACAACCATGCAAAGGACAAAGATAGACCTGGATTACACACAGGGAAAAGTAGTTATATTCAAAGGATGAGATGGTTGTATTTTTCTCATTTTTCAAAATGTTCTTTAATACGGGGGGTATACTGCCATACAATAAAAAGGAGGGGATGTAAATGAATTGAAAAGCTTAATGAGCATTTATCTTCAATAGTATACACATTGTCCAACAGCAGAAACTCAGTATTGTCTTTTCATTTTATAATCCTCAAGGCTGACGATGAAATATTCAAATGCCAAAAAACACAAAAGCAGTTCAGAATTATATTTGAGGAAGAGTTATGTGATTCCACTATCATTACTTAATTTGTACAAAGTGCCTTAAATAAGTGGTTTTATCCTCATCTTTTGATCTTTTTTTATTTAGTAGATTTCTATGAATGTGTCTACTGATCACAAGCCAATAGGGCCCACGTGCTGAAGCACATCTAACAATGCAATCACAGTAATTTGAAAAAATAACAAAAGAATAATTATGGCTATATATTCTCTGGGTGGTTTTGAATGCAAATGCAAAAATTTTGGTAAATGTCACAATTAATTATCTGAAGCAAAAAAGGAAAACCTGGCTCAGTAGGAAACACTTTAACTTAGATTATCAAATAATAAAGTTAACTTCATGTAGCAGCAAAGGAAATGTGTTTTATACTTTGGTTTCCAGAGTCAGGCACAAAGCTTTTAATCTTAGTCAGAAGCTTGATAAAAGGACGCAGCACTATCTGAATCAAAAAAGTACCGTTTGCTCTTAAGACTATTTAGTAGCTTGTGAGGGGTGAATTGATGATTCCAGCCTATTCTTAGATCCCACTCCTGCCTCATACTTCCCTACCAAGACCAGAGAAAAAACCAATAAGGACATTTTCTATCTATACCATGCTGATTCTTTTCAAATTACTTTTGCATACATTTTCTCATTTACTACTTTTCCAACCCAGTGGATTAAATAGCACAGACATTATCATCCCTATTTTACTAATAAACAAACCAAGACAGGGGCCGGCTGAGTGGCGTGATGGTTAAGAACTGGCTTGGGACTCCAGAGGGCCCCGGTTCGGATCCCACATATGAGGGCCAGTGACACTGCCCTCCACAGCTAAGATGCTGAACAACAGCTCAACCTGGAGCTGGGCTGCTGTGAGTCACCGGCAATGGCATAGGTTGCAGCCCCTGTGGCAGTGGCTTGCCATGGGCTACTGTGTGCAGCCAGCATGAGCGGCCAGCAGCCACAGTGAGCAGCCGTCCAGAAGCCGGCAACCGATCTGCCTCATCCGGGAAGAGCGCAATGATAATACCAACTTGGGCCAGTGAAGCAACGTCCTCCACAACTAGACTGAAGAACAAAACGACAGCATCTTGTCTGTTCCCCTTCCCCCAATTCCCCAGCACTGTTCCCATCTCCCCAATTCCCCAATAAAAATCTTAAAAAAAAAAAAAAAGAAACCAAGACAAAGAAATGAAAGTAACTAGTTCAAGGACATACAACTGGTAAGCAGCAGGACTGGTTTAGGATCACCTTTATAAGCAGCAGAAAAGGAGGGCACTTGAAGATGACACCTATTACTAAGAAAAAATATATAATATTACACGCATGTTAGAGAGAAATCAAAACTACAAAAGCAAAAGGAAGATAATGTAAAATACCCGTAATTCCACTTATCAAAGAAAAACACTTGTAGCATCTTGGAGTAGCTCCTTCCAAATATGATGATCTTGCTTTATATTTCATTGAGCAGGTCAAAGCAATAAAAATAAAATGTCTACATTCTCCACACCAAGTCCACCAACCCCACATCTGTGCCCACGTGGTCTCTTTCTCTGGTGCAAAGGATGCCTGTCTGTGTTCCTACCACCATTGCCTCCATCCTCTATGCCATCCAATTTCCTCTCACCTACTTGAAGATTCGCCCTGAAATTAGTTTCTTATCAATTGTTCCCCCCATGCCAGATCATTTCCATCAGTAAGAAAATATACTGTAATTTTCGCCAACCAGAACAAAGAAACAAATAATGAGCAAAGCTGTGTAGCCCCCACATCCCTCTCCCCCGTCTAGCTCCATTTCTCTGCTCTCCTTCATAACCCACCATCTCCAAAGAGCTGTTTAGACTCTCTGGCTCCTGTTGTCTCTTGAACATCTTCCAAGCAGGCTTGCATCTCTGCCATTCCACTGAAACCATTCTTGCCTAGGCCTATGACCTCCATGTTTCCAATCCAATGATCACTCCTCAGGGCTTTTCTGAACCCTGCAGCATTTGACATCATTGATAGCTACTTGAAACACATTCTTCTAGGACACTATTCTCTCTTGGTTTTACTCCCACCTCCATAGCGACTTCTCACCTTCGCAGGCTCTCTGTCTCCCCAACCTTAACATTGGCTCAGTTCTCAGCCCTTTCACTTGTCTATCTCTACACTCACTTGGTGATCTCATCAAACTCATGGCCTTAAATTGCCACCTGTAGATGGATAATTCCCACATCTCATCTCCAGCCCTGATCCACTCCTGAAATCCAGAATCACATACTCCACTTGGGCGTCTAACAGGCAGAGCTGGCACTCACCAGCACGTTCCAATATGGTCTTAACCACTTGCTTATAAGTGACATCAGCTCTGAATAGTTGAGAATTCTTTCTAACTTGCCAGTGTCTGTTGTACACCAGTTGATACTTTTTCATATCATGCCTGCTATGTAGGCATCTCAACTTCTAAATAGCCAATATGAACTCTTGAATTCCACATCCTAGTACGTGGCCCTCTCAAGTGCATCTCTATTTCAGTAAACGTCTCTCTGTTTACTGTTCCCTCTGCCTGGAACTCTCTTCCTGCAGACAGCTGTGTGGCTTGTTCCTTCAAGTCTCTGTTCAAGCATGAGCACCCTACTTAAAACAGGAGACCCCTTGTCCCGATCGATGTGGTGACGTCACGCTCTCCCGGGCCGGGCCTAAGCTGCACCAGACAAAACAAAAAACAAAAAAAAACAAAACAGGAGACCGCACCTCTCCCTCATTGTTCTCTCTCCCTTTACCTCTTCTGTTTTTCTGCATTGACTGCTTTTCTCATTAAATGGTTTATGAGATGATAGTATATGGAAGCACGTGTATATAATATCACATATCTGTTCATTTGTTTATTTTCGGTCTCTGTTCACTAAAAATTAAGCCTCAGGCAGGTAAGGACATATTTTAAATTTTGGTTCAGTATTATTTTATACCCAGGGCCTAGAATTATGTTTTACACCCAATAGACTTTTTGTCTTCTGGGGAAGACAGAAATTAAACACATGAATTGTGAAATTTATCATGTCGTATATCATATAATTGAATGAGTCCTCCCTCCATCACTCTCTCTCTCCCTCCCTTCCCTTCCCTTCCCTTCCCTTCTCTTCTCTTCCTCCCTCCCTCCCTTTCTTCCTTCCATCTTATCTTCCTTCCTTCCTTTTTTCCTTCTTTTCTTCCTTCCTTCTTAACACTACAGTGGTCCTCCTCAAGCATAATTCTGGTCATCCCTGTTTCCTTGGAGAATTGCAGAGTCATAGGATAAGAAGATTGTTGAGGCTTTTGCTACATTCTGGAAAATTGACATTCAGAAATATCATACCAGTTTATTCTGCCAGTGGTATCCCTAGATTCTTGTAATTTCAAGATTCGGAAGAACTGGGCCCATATCCCATCCATATCAACAAGTGAAAGAAGAATGTATGGTCCCTGTTGGGCCAGCCTTTGCTCAGTGCTTAGCATACACGAGACCCCACAATAAAACGCACTGAGCTCTCCAGATGGACCCTGCGTGTTTGGCACAGTAGAAAATGTGCAGGCCTGGGAACCACTGTGAGCAGGGAAGGAACCCTAACACTTCCACTTGTGAGCTGTGTCATCTTGGTCAAGGTACTTAACTTCTCGGTCTCCTCATCATTCCCCTGGGGATGCCACCACCTACCTCATAGGATTGTGGTAAGGTTTAAATGAAATACTGTGTGAAGTACCTGGCAGAAAGCTTGTCCGTAATCAATACTAGTTCAACACCCACCACCCTACCTGATTCTCCTTCTCCAGGTTCCCCACCCCACCAGTGCCTTCACCTCACCCTCCAAAACTGTACCAATCGGTTCTCTAACCGTTTGGGATTCTGAATTTAAATGAATTACTTTAGTCCTTTTATGTGATTTGATGTCCAAAGTCTCTGATTGAGGGTAGACAGTTTTAACACTCAGGGAGAGGATTTCTTCTTTACGTGATGTTGCCAGATCACCTCTGGCTGACGGTTACTACATCAGCCCTTTGAGTAATAATCAGGCTGTTTGAGCCAACAGTCTCTCAAACGAAACTTCCCTCTGGTTTAAAAAGAGCCTCCTTTGGAGAAATGCCTACTCAATTCTGTGGTTTTCTGTGCTGAATATCTACCAACAACAGTGGAATCAATGCCAGGAAGTGTTTAGCCATTTACAAAGTCATCACTATAGTGTGTGTTCCATTCCTTTCTATTTGCAGTCATTTAATGTATGCACTCAAGACGAACTCATGACCAAACACCATGAGGGTTATTCTGGAGTGGGGTGAGGGGAGGCAGATTTTACTCAGCATTCACTAGGTTATCTATGTGGCGAGTGCTCATTTAGCACTTGCTTCTTGTCAGGTACCCAGAGGGGTGCTGCAGCTCAGTGGTGAATAAGGAAAACATAGTCCTGTCCTCAAGAAGCTTATAGTCTATGCCAGAGACCGACAATGAACAATAGATGGGAAACAAAAATGCCACAGAAATATTTGTATCATGTAAAATTATAATAAGAGCCACTGAGGAGAACAAGTGTTGCCTTGGCTGTTACCAGGGGGGCACCTAATCTAGGGAGGTGGGTAAAATTTAAACCAGACCCTAAACGGTGACTAGTAAGAAAAAGAATAAATTGTGGTAGAAGCATTTTCCTAGAATGGTCAGAAGGGTATGTCTGCCCCACATGTTCTTCCAGAACCTGCCACTCCATCAATCAGTCGAGGCCCTCTCCCTTCCCTTTGCGCCTGGACAGATCAGCCTTAACTAATCACGCACATTAGAAAGAATGCTGTGTGACTTATGAGGTAGGTCATAAAAGGTGATGCAGCTTCCAATTAGCCTTCCCTCTTGGGATCTGCCCTTGGAATGTAGACACATGGAGAGGCCCAGGGGAGATCTGAGGCCCCAGTCCTCAGCCCTGGCTGGTGGACAGCAGCAGATTGCCAGCATGTCAAGGAAGGGCAGGCACAGGCAGGTGTGTCGATTTGGGTGGGAAGAGGCTGGCGTTCTTTCTTTTAGATAGTATCTACTTTCTCTGAGAAGTATAAAGCAAGGCTATTAGCCCAGAGTTGGGGGTGGGGGTGGGGGACAAACTGGGGGTGGAGCTGCGGGGAAGTCAGGCGTTTGTGGAGTGAGGGAGAGTAAGCTGATTAAAAAGACGTAATAAGATTACTGGGTAGTATTGAGATTATTGAACATTATCTAAGTGAACATATTTGAAATGATACCAATATGTGAGATTTTTTCCAGAGTCCCTCAATAGCTTGGGAGGGGGCACAGAGAAGGCAGGGGGTTGGGGCTGGGTTTTTCCAGAATGGTGAGACAGAAAGGACAGAGGGGTGACAGAAGGAGTTGGGCGTATTTGCAAGGGAAGAGCTATTAAGATGGATCAAGGGAAAGACCGAGGAAATCTGATGGGATAGGAAAGAGGGTGATGGATTAGAGGGCACAGCTGCGGTCAAAGAATAGCTTTAATGCACAAGGCACAAGGCACAGTCCTAACAAAATTCGATGGGAGGTTGTGGCAGGAAAGTAGGGTTTGAAATGGAGAATTTCAGGTGGAGATTGGGACCACTGCAGCATCCATTGGTCCATGTTTGCAGCCTCACTCCTGCCTTCATCCATAAATTTCTGGTGATTCTAATGGTCTATATAAAACATGGAGCAATGAAAAGAACACTTCAGAGTCAGACAGACCTGATCTGGGAATGGGGCGGCACTGCTCACCGACTGTGTGACCTAGGCAAGGTTTTTACTTACCCACTTTCAGCCTCTATTTCTCTTTCTCCTTATCAGTGCTAAATCAAAGCTGTAAAAATACAATAACGAGATCAAATATATGGTAATAGAAGGAGAACTGACTCTGGGTAGTGAACACACAATGAGATATACAGATGATGTATTGCAGAATTGTACACCTAAAACCTA
>NW_017731403.1:1120785-1129814 GCF_001890085.2 Hipposideros armiger
AAAGCAAATCAGCATTGCTAGGTTTGAGGGATGAAGGTTTTGGAGAGGAAGAAGAATGATAGCTAAGGCATAAGGGGCTCCTTTGTGGGGTGACAAAAACATTCTAAAATTGACCATTGTGATGACTACACACAATTATGAATATACTAACAACCATTGAATTCTATACTTTAAATTGGTGAATTATATGGTATGTAAACTATGTCTCAGCTGTTTTTAAAAACATAAATGTATAATATGAAGAGTTGATCAACAGTCCCTGTGGGCCTCCTCACTGGGATTTTTTTCCCCACTGGTCACTGTTTTACTTCCTTTAATTACTCTCTAAGTGCAAAGAAGAAAATCCAAAAACTCATGAGACTCTAAGTTCTCAGAGAGGTCCGCAGAGGTTGTTTTCTGAGGCTGACAACCCACACCTCAATTCATGATAGAAAATTCAATCAGAAGAAACTCAGAAAATCCAAGCAAAGCTGATAATCTGGATTTTTAAAATATCCACCCAATCTGCATAAGAAGATTTAGAATCATAGGATTTCAGACCTGAAAGAGCTCACAGAATTTAAACATTTAATTTAATCCTTTCATTGTATAGGCAATGGCTATTTAAGGAACTCCTTCCCCACAGGATATGGGGTAGAAACTTTCTTTGTCCTCTCACCCCAAAACCTGCCTAGAGAGTGTCCATTGCTCACCTTCTCCCAAGGTCTGTTCCTTTGTCTTGCTTTCTTCTTTCTTCTCCCCCCAAATTACTCCACCTAATTCAGAAAGTTTGAAATTACCTTCCTGTGTGACAGGAAATTGAATTTGTTATAGCCTACATTCTTCTAACTCTTTATAGAAAAACATTTATGCTCGGTCTTCCAAGCTCTGGTACTAAATATTTAAAGTAAAGCTTTTGGAATTTGGAAAAAAATGTTATTTTTCTCTCAACTGCCTGGTTCTTGCAATTCAATGTGTGGTTTTCCCAACTGTTATTGCTGAAATGAGCATGAGAGTCTATTTTGGCCGTTGAAACCTAACCTCAGCTTTGACTCCTTATTTCTCTTTGCATTCCAACTATAAAAATCCTGATCCTCCCCGAGGGACCGTGCCTCTGGTGGAACATCTAGAATAATGTAGTCCCCACAAAAAATAATAATAAAAACACAAAAAACAAATAACAGTACCATTTACACATTTTAAAACCAGTTGATAACTAAAGCTTCCTACTCCAATGTTTTATGATTCTATGGCTGTAACCCAACCAGCCCTGGGTCTTCAGTGCTCCTTCCATGGCAGTGGACCCCACCATCATCAGGCCTTCATTCCTCCTAGAAATCCTAGGTAGCACCTCCTCCTTCTATCTCCCCTTTCCATTTACTCTAGGTAATTTGTCAATAGTCTTTTAAAACTATCTCCCAATGGGTTGCCAATGATAGAACAGAATGGTCACATGGTCCCTGAATTTTGCCTCACAGTCTAAAACAAGCCTATAAATTCTTTGAAACCACTTGTTTTTATCTTGAAGATCCATTCATATGTTCCATTCTCCTCCAAAACTGATCAGTGTTTCTTTTAAATATTACAGATAAGTTTTAAATTACATATCAAAAGGATTTACCTTATTCTCTCAATCTCTGAATAAAATTGACCCTCCAGTGTAAAGCATTACTTTAATCTTGTGATTTCTAATAAACCCTAACACATTGCTGAATGCCCCCTAGTAATGGACACAAACTTCAAAAATATAAGTAGATGATTTGCCAATACTAAATCTGTGCTTCCACCAGCTATTTTAAGCCAAAACAGTACCAACCATATCAAGAAGCTGAGATAGTATTTGTGAAATAAATTAATTTGGAAGAGAAAATAAAGAACCAGACATTTTGAACAGGGTTGAAGACTTATTCATAGAATAGTAAGGAGTCAAAACTGTTTTCCTCATTGTTCAGAAAAACCACCTTTTCAGCATTTACTGTAGTCATATATAGTATTTGTATCTCTATAGCATATAATGGGAATATTATGGGGGAGAAGGTAAACCACCATATTAATCCTTGGTTGTCATCAGTTCCAAATTGTTCCAGAACATGCAGAGCAGGAGTCATTTCATTTCTGGAGGTTTTGGATCATAGATCTACTCTGAACCCTAGAGATCCCTCACCCTCAGTAAGGCCACACGGCTGGCTGCAGGAGAAGAAAAGCCTGTCCCCTCCAACTGGAAGAATTGTAGAGAGGAGAAAGGAGAAAAGGGTTGAGAAGGAAAGAAGATATAAGGATGCTTTCCCTCCCCTTCTTAGGGCCCTCACCCTAAAGAAAGGCATTGTATTTGTTTTCCGTGCCATGTAACAAATTGCCACAAACTTAGTGGCTTAAAACAACACAAATTTATTATCTTACGGTTTCCAGGGGTCAGGAGTCCCATATATTTTGGTCCTCAGCTCAGGGTCTCATGAGGCAGAAGTCAAGGCTGGCAGTGTGTCTACCTGGAGATCAACTAGGGAAAGATCTACTTCAAAGCTCATTCCTGTTGTCAGCAGAATTATTTTCCTTGCAATTATAGGACCAGGGTCCCATTGTCTTGCTAGCTGTCACCTAGGGATGACTCTCAGCAACCAAAGTCTGTCCTCAGCTCCTTGCCATGTGTCCCTCTCCATAGGTTGTCTCACACTCTCATCACACAGACTTCTCTGTCTCTGACCTCCAAACCCAATTGAAGGGCTCATGTGATTAGGTCTTGCCCACCTGNGCCATGTATTAGGTTATGAGTCCTGGTTTGGGCCTTTGAAAATATGATTACCAGTTAGAGACAGAGGAAAAAGCAGGACATCCTTTTCTCCTCGAACTTAAAAGAAAATTATTTATTACAAAAACAACATCATAGCAAACAACGTGATCAGAAATTTTACTGAAAGAAAAATTCACCCCTGAACCAAACATACCAGAAAATCAAAATGTCTTTTTTTGATGTGCCCTTTGCCATTCCTAATTTGTGAAGTATTTGTGATCATAGCATTAAAAAAAAAAACCCACAGGCAATGCCAAGGCTGTGTGAGCTCCCAGACCTGAAGTCTCCCACCCTCTTGCCCAGCTCTTCTACCAAACATATAGAAGCAAACCATGGGACGCTTTCTCCTCCTCCCCAGCCCACCTGCAGATGGCCCCAATGAAACCCCCCAAACTCTCAATCAATCAATGTTTCAAAACATCACCTACTGCATGTTCAGTGCTCTTCTAGACACAAAGGGAGGGTGGGAAGGCAGAGTGTAGCAAAGAAATAGAAGGCCTGGACCTAACTCTCCAGGGGCATTGCCATGACAACAGGAAGGGGGATGGCAGAGGGGTGGAAAATAGGCACAATTGCAATGAGAGGCCAGGGCCCAACTGGGGTTCTTGCCCCATTTCGTGTGTGCAGGATGCAGCTGCCTTCTTTGTCCTTTGTGAATGAAGCCACTGGTTGTAGTTTCTGGGGCAGTTTCCCAAAAGTGTGTCATGAGAAAGAGGCAAGACATTAATGTGTTAAGCAGAAAAAAACAATTCCATGGCCAGATGAGTTGGGACATAAAGGTTACAGAAAAACAAACAGGTTTCTTTCTGCAGGAGATCTCAGAGTATTTCTCTTCTGAGGGACAGTGTGAATCTCACCAAAGGTGCTGGGCACGCTGCATTTGCCAAGCTTGCGTGGATACAGAGAACATCTTGAGGAATCAGCATCTAAGGAACACACTTTGAAAAATGCAGCTCCGAAATATTCACTCTCATGCCTCCCTGAAGACCATACATCAGATTGTCCCAGATATTTCTAGGTCAGAGGAAGCCATCCCTTTAGTTTACTTCCCATGCCTGAAAAATGGCAAAATTGAAGGGAAATAAGATGTTAGGCTGAAGTACTAATGAATAAACAAATAGATAAACCCTGTGCAGAGCGGCCAGAGGGGAGTGAGAAGGAAAAGGATCCAATAAGAGACATCATTTATGGAGCGTCTTCTCTGCTTCCTGCACTATACTTGCAAAGGAGTTACTGAGTCACAGTTACAGTTGCCACCAAGACTCATGGCAGCCCCAAACAGAAGGTTCTACAACCCAGAACCATGGCCACCTTCCTGCAGTAATATAGAAATTCCAGGCTTTCCCTACTTCCTTCTGTTTCTGAATATTCTCTTCACAGTTCTAAGGAAGCCTGGTGAATGAGGTCATGGAAGGCCCTGAAGTTCATAACCTTCTAGGCTATTCCAGGTCACTCCTCTTTCCTTTAAGTTTACTCCTATAACTCCTTAGATCACTCCGTTCTTCTACCCTCTAGTCCGATAGTTCCCAACCATTGCTGCACATTAGAATTATCTGCAGTTCAAAAAATATATATATCAATGGCCAAGCCTCAGCCCAGACAAATGAAATTAGAATCGTTGGGGGGTGACACTCAGGCATCAGTCATTTTAACAGCTACTCTGGCGATTCGAATTTGCAGCCAATGTTAAGAATCACTGACACAGTCCAGGGACAGACTCCTCTCTTTTAGTAAGCCTGGTTCCTTTTCATCTGAAACCCTGCCTATCCTTTATTTAGAGCCCCAAGTGTTCTCTCTAGGGTACTCAAATCCTAATTTACTGGTGTCTCTCAATTACGACCAAAGAATTTTCAGGAACCATCATGTTCTCTGCTCTGGGGATCCAGCTTCACTTCAGTTCCTCTGAGCATCTCTATAGTCTGATCAATACATTAGGGAGCATAGTTAGGCAGGCAGAGCACAGAGCCCGCTTCCAAGGGGCTAATCATTGCCTCTCAATGATTCTTGCCAATTCCCAAGTTCTATTACCAACCCCAGTTTTACCATCTTGGTGCCATTATTCCACATTCTTGCTAGGCGTGACTCCCCCAGACACTCATCTCCCACCATTTCTCTTCTCAGAGAAGCCTAAGTGCAGAACATTAGCTCCCCGGAGAGATTTTAGCTTACAGGCTGCAGTAGGCTGCCCCCTGGAATTTTGGGAAATGAACAGAAGATGCCACCTTAGCTAAAACTGAAAGTAATAGAATCAATATAAAACAGATCAAGTAACCCTTCTGATCTCATCTAAATAACCTATTTTAAAAGATTATTTTGTAAAGCTTGTAAACCCAAACAGGAGTAAACCTAAATAAAAGATCAGATGAGTTAAGTGTAACTTTAGATGGATTTAATGCAAAGGCAAAAAAATTTATAAAACAATATTCTTTAAATGGAGAAGACAAGACAATTTGATGTATAAGAAAACATATTAACATTCAATTTAGATTCAATATAATTTAGAGACATAAATACATCTTCATTTTAACATACAAAGTGATAGTGGTACATGTATATAATTTAAAAATAAACAAACAGGGTTAGGACGCAAAAAGTTTTCATCATAGGGGAGCACAATTTTAAAAAGTTTGGATATTAGTGTTCAAAGTAACTATATTATAAAATCTCAGTGCACATAGAAAGTCAGTGGTCAAGTTGGAATGAAAAGAAGATGTAAAAATAGCAAGAGTTGGTCAGTGTTTATCCAGAACTCCATAGAGAGAAACAGGGTGTCCTGACCAGCAGAATGTTTATCTGACAAATATCAAAGTGTGTCCAACTATTATGGCTTACACGTCAATTCCCTAAAGTTATCCAGTCCCTTATGCTTGTAGTAGTACTCACAAGGCAACCTTCTGATAATAACCTGACTTCTCATGTAAACTTTCCTACAGGGAGATCATGTATAAACCAGCCAACTCCTGAGTCCAGGTCTGTTTAGAGACACTGTAAATTCATAAATTAGCTTCCTGACTTAACAGTTTGGTGGTTTGGGATAGGATTTCTAATAAGTTCGGTAAATACGAGTCAGATCTCCTGAGCCTGATCACGTCTGAGAGAATGTGAGACCCTGGACCTCTCTGAAGTTCTGTCTCGGACGCCATCTTGACCTGTCACTCAAAGACCTCTTCCAGTCACTGGCCTCTCTCTCTGGCATCACCCCACTATATATAGAACTTGATTTGTCTGAATCCAAGATAGACCAGATTTTCTTAGTCCACCTATGTTGTCAGGGAAGGGAAGTAGGTCTCATTGTTAGGTGCCTAGTTGTAGAAACCNATACAGTCTGTCACATAATTTCCTGAAAATAATTATTAATAAATATATATATATATATATATATATATACACACCTCATGCAGTTCCCTTTGGTCCACTAATTCTTCTAGAATTCAGTCTCCAGGTTGCCTGACCAAGGGCATGAATGAGGACTGAAATCCAGCCTGAACTTAGCTCCCACAGACTACCCTGGGAGCAGGCCAGTTAAGCCTAGAAACAGTGGCACTTTTTACAATTTGTTCACTCGTAAGAGGCATCCGTTAGCATTTGACACATACATGCTTGATGTGTTAGTGGTTCCCTGGTGGATACATGGGCCCACCTTATGCTCTCCTCTGAAAACCACATTGATTTAGATTGCATTCAAGCAGTTGAGGAATAGAGTAGCATATTCGTAGGTTCTTTCCAAACAGCAGAGAGGACAGATGAAGCACTCTGAGGGGTTGGAATAAGGAAAATGATTACAAGCAGGCAAATATGGGTAACCCACAGCAGAGCCATATCCACTAAGTAAATATAACCCCAAATGAAAGAAAACATCTTACTTCCTAACAAGACTAAGAAAATGAGGATGTGGCCAAAAGGGGTAATTTTAAAGACGTTTCTTTTTCTTTAGCGTTTCTGTTGCTCTCTAGCAACCCCTTGTGGTACCTGAAACAACCTGCAGTCCAAGCTCCGCTCTTACCTGCAAGAGATTTGAACTGCAAGGAGCTGGTACCTTGAATGCATTAGGCACAAGAATCTTATAGACCTTCCAAGAAAAAAAATAACAGTAATCAAAATAAAACCAGCAATGAGTCCAGTTCCTGCACACCAGTGAAACTCAGTTNGGCTGGCTGCAGGAGAAGAAAAGCCTGTCCCCTCCAACTGGAAGAATTGTAGAGAGGAGAAAGGAGAAAAGGGTTGAGAAGGAAAGAAGATATAAGGATGCTTTCCCTCCCCTTCTTAGGGCCCTCACCCTAAAGAAAGGCATTGTATTTGTTTTCCGTGCCATGTAACAAATTGCCACAAACTTCGTGGCTTAAAACAACACAAATTTATTATCTTACGGTTTCCAGGGGTCAGGAGTCCCATATATTTTGGTCGTCAGCTCAGGGTCTCATGAGGCAGAAGTCCAGGCGGGCAGTGTGTCTACCTGGAGATCAACTAGGGAAAGATCTACTTCAAAGCTCATTCCTGTTGTCAGCAGAATTATTTTCCTTGCAATTATAGGACCAGGGTCCCATTGTCTTGCTAGCTGTCACCCAGGGATGACTCTCAGCAACCAAAGTCTGTCCTCAGCTCCTTGCCATGTGTCCCTCTCCATAGGTTGTCTCACACTCTCATCACACAGACTTCTCTGTCTCTGACCTCCAAACCCAATTGAAGGGCTCATGTGATTAGGTCTTGCCCACCTGAGTAATCTCCTTCTCTTAAGGTCAACTGATCTGCAAAATCCCTTCAAGCAGCATCTAGATTCATGTTTTATTGACTCCTAGGAGAAGGTGTGAGCACACCAAGGGCGGAAATCCTGGGTTAGTCTTAGAGTTTTGCCTATCAGAGGCAGTCATAAACACCCAGATGTGAATGAAGAAGACTGAAAACATCTGAGCTAGCACACGCTTCCCCTGGCATCCTGTGGGGAAGTTTCAAACATCTGGGAAAAGCGCACACCTGATGCTGCTACTTTTTTTTTTTTGATGCTGCTATTTCTAATATAACGAGGGAAGTGTTGACGCTGTGTAGAGGTGGATAATCAAATGACCCCAAAGCAGCACTGCCACTTTCTCACCATCCTCATGGTGAGCAGGTGATTCAGAAGTGCCCAATCCTAAAGAATGTCCTGCAGGGGCAACAAGGGCCTGGTCTGAGGGCAAAACCAAGGGAATGGAGGAGGTAGAGACTCTGAGATCAAAGGCCTCAAACTAGTGCCAGAGACTCCAGCAGCGGGCCCCAGAGAAGAGTCCCATCGGTTCCCACACCTGCCCAGTTTTCCTTGGCCCGTCTCCAAGGCTATCCTCAAGAAAGGCAGACAGGATCCAGAGAATTCCACAGGGATCCAAAGACCAGGGCTTCTCTTCACTGCAAAGTCAGGTGAGCCACCCCTTTCCCCCATTACACCAGTGCTTTTGTGAAGAAGAGACGGGAGCAAGGGGAATTGGAAAGACAGAGCAGTGGCCCCAAAGAGGCTGAGGAGGATTCTGGGCACGTGATGTTCAGTTTTAAAACTGGGAAAGTCTTAGCTAACCAAGACAGTTGGCACCCTAGCCTGAAGAGATGATAGTTTAACTCATTAAATTGAGCTAGGATTTAAACTAAGTTGCACCAAATTGACTCATGCACATCACACACACACACACACACACACACACACACACACACACTCACATACACCCCTCAGAAAGATCAGTATAGAGAAATAACAAGTTGCATTTTCTTTGCTCACCTCAGTTGCAGTGCTAGTAAATCTTTAATCCTGCTTTACCGTTTTTCTAAGCACTTTCACCCATATTCTCTGGCTTCATGCTCAGGCCCGCCCTGTCACACAGACAGAAGAGATTGTGGGGACCATGTGAAAGACGAGGCTGAGACTAGCCTAAAAGCACCTCACTAGGGAGTGCATTTCAGGACCAGCACTGGAACCAGATTTTCTGACTCCCAGTTTTCAGCATAAGATGATTCTTCTGAATCTAAGAATTTGTCACCTTTACTTATCTTCCTCAGTGATTTGTTTAATTTCATTAGGAAATTAAATCCTGAATATTCATCAATGTCAATTACTATTCATTGAGTGTCCCCCGGCTGCACAGCCATGTCAAGACCACAGGCGGGCATGGTCATAGCTGAATGGCAGCCGCTTGTGCTGGGTCTCACCTATCTGCCTTTTGTGGATGACAATAGAAAAGCCAGAACAAAGAGCAGGTCCGGCCAGAGCACTAGCTCTGTGTGATGCTTCCCCCTTGTG
>NW_017731403.1:1132454-1133634 GCF_001890085.2 Hipposideros armiger
TCTCAAGCCTTCCTTGGTGTTCTTATTGTTTTGTTATGTATATAGTTCTTCAATTTTATATAAACTTGAATCAAAACATTTTTAGAAACTGCCACATTTATTTATGTTAACAAGAAAAGAGAGCTTTAAAATGAGTTCCCTAGGACCCTCTTCTAGCTCCCTCGCCATCTCCAAGCCACTCTTGTTCATTATCCTGAGGCTATCACAGGCTACAATCTCGAAGGGGTCACAACCTCACTCATCCATGTTGACCCAATTTGGGAGCCCAGAGGATGGTGAATAGAGGATAGGTTTAGCTTGATATAGGGAGCCTTGTTCTACACAGATCCCAACAAGAGCAGAACCAGCCTAAGATGGCAGAGAGAGTCTGGGGGTAGAAAATATGAGCAGAAAAATGGCGGAGGGAGAAGCAAAAGAGTTGGTGGCAGACACATTTCTGGATTGTTTTTCTTAAATCAGAAGCTCCAAGAAGACAGAACTATAGTAACTAATGAATTAAAAAAGGTTTCAGCTGAACTTGTCTCACACTGGGCTTATGTTTGTTAATCCAGTGTTAGGCCAAGGGTGAGGGTACCAAGGAAAGTTAGAGTTGAAATGGTATAAAACTTCCTATTTGTGTCCTTGATAGAAAATGCACTCTCCAGTCTTCACCTTGTTCCTCCAAAACAAGGTCACATCCCCCTTTTACAGACATTCATCACACCCTATCTTTCTACTTACAGACTCGATTAGAACTCTTATGAAGTAACTATTTGGGTAGTTATGTTGCTAAGTCTTTCCCTACCATAAATGAGGACAGGGATGTCCACAAATGTTTTTGAATTAATGAGTAAATGAATGAAGGATTTGTGTCACTGAATGAGTATGGACCTAGCTCTGTGCCAGCGTGGGGGATACAGAGAGAAACAAGACAGAGGGGGGCCTGCCTTCAAGGAAATTATAATTGAGCCAATAATTCGAAAGCTGATGAATGCTTCAAAGGACAAGTACGGTGAGCTATGGGAGCCAACAGCAATCTGGCACGATTTGGGGTGCGTGAACCTGACATCTTCAAGAATTCATGGCAGTTCACTAATCAAAGGAGGTGGGGATAAAAAGAAAGATCAATCCAGGCAGCAAGAACTGCATGTGCCAAGGCCTGAGACAGAAAAGAACTTAGCTATTTAGCAAGTCTATAGTG
>NW_017731403.1:1133646-1135529 GCF_001890085.2 Hipposideros armiger
TGAAGGAGAGTGATACTAAGTGATATGGGCAGGGGCCAATCACTCAGGGCCTTTTAGTCCCTGTTACTGAGTTAGATTTTTCCCCTAGGGCAGTAAGAAGCCATTGATTGGTAGGAAGCTATGGAGTGCTTTTCTTAAAAGTGTGTTTTTTCAAAAGTAATAATCTCTCTGGCTGCTATGTAGAGTATGGATTAAAAGTAGGGAAGAAAATGTGAGACCAGTCAAGATTCTGTGGCGGCTGTCCAGGTAAGAGGCGATGCAGGCTTGACCTTGGTGGTGGTCATAGAGATAGAATCAGGGGAGGATTTGGAAGTGACTTAGGAAGCAGAATTTGGAGAGTGTAATAAGCCAGGAGAAGGAGTCAGGGATGACTTCCAGGTCTGAGGCTTAAGCAGCTGGTGCATGGACACTAGATGAGGAGCAAGTCTCTGGGCCCATTTAGGAACCTCTTGAGGGTCCTATGTATCTCCAGGAGCAGCCATCAAGTCAGTAATTGGCTATGTGTGCCTGAAGCCCAGGAGAGAGGATAGCAGTGGAAATAGAGAGCATATAGATTAAAAATGAAGCTCGATGAGTTTGATAAGAAAGGCTAAGGACTCTACCTTGAAGCCACTGAGTAGATAAGCATTCAGTGACTGCACAAAGAGTGTGCAGCAACTCTGTGTGGTNCCATCAAGTCAGTAATTGGCTATGTGTGCCTGAAGCCCAGGAGAGAGGATAGCAGTGGAAATAGAGAGCATATAGATTAAAAATGAAGCTCGATGAGTTTGATAAGAAAGGCTAAGGACTCTACCTTGAAGCCACTGAGTAGATAAGCATTCAGTGACTGCATGAAGAGTGTGCAGCAACTCTGTGTGGTAGCTCCTCTTGCATTTTGTTTTTTAATCTCTGTTCTCCTGAGTATTAGACAGTTGAATTATCATATGTAGTAGAAGCTGCTAGTTACCCATATCCATTCTTCCTCCTGCCTTAATAACAGACCCCTGTATTGTCAAGAGTTTCAGTGTACCCTGCTGGAAAACTACATTTCCCAGCATCCTTTTCACACAAGGCTGGCAAATGGAATACAAATGTAAGTTGTTGAACGAGACTTCTGAAAAAGCCCTCCTTAGAAGGCTGACTCAGTAAGGGCCATGTACCCTTTTGCTCTTTTACCTTTATTTTCTCTCTGGAATTTGGGCCTGGTGGCTGCGGCATCAGTGGCCATATTAGAACATGAGGTAATCTTGAAGATAGAAGCCACACATAAAGGGTGGGGGAATGGACAGAAAGATAGTTTCTGAGTCTCTGATGACTGTGGAGCTACCATACCAGCCTAGGTGACTTGCAGGCTTCTCTGATGTAAAATAAAAAATAATCCCCTATATTGTATAAGTGACTCATGTTTAGATTTTGTGATTTATGAAGTCAACTGTAATTTAACTGATAGATCATTCATGTGATAATGAAACAAGTCTGTGAATTCAAGAAAAAGACTGTACAGGAATGTGCAGGAAAGGATAAAGCAGGTTAGGCTGATGCATGAAGGAACAAAATACTCTTTCATGTATCATCATGGAAAATTTCCATGTTTCTTGCAACATCTTGAACTGGCAGTGCAGCAGCCAAAGTACACCATCTCAGATACCTCCCCTTGGAAGTCTCCTAGCAATTGAGCATCTTTGAATCACAAGGGAATGTTAATTCCACATACTGAAAAGAAATATAAAAATAGTACTCATTGTGATTAAGTTCTAACAACTATAATTGAATAATTGCAAAGTTTAGACTATTTCAGACAATTTAGAAAGCACAAGTATCTTAGTTACATGGGGTGAACATCCATTTTATACAGTCTGTCACATAATTTCCTGAAAATAATTATTAATAAATATATATATATA
>NW_017731403.1:1137343-1138698 GCF_001890085.2 Hipposideros armiger
CCCCGCTCCTCCTTTCCTCCTCCATCCTTCTCTGTCTCTCTCCCTTCATCTCTCTATTTCTCTTCATTCCCCAAACATCTAATAGAATCCTACTATGTACCAGCCCTATGATTGTGGCTCAGGTAAATAGATGGAGTTATGATAGTTCTCTAGGACAGACAGCTAGGAGATAAGCAAGGGTCAAATCATGAAAGATGCTTTATATTCCACTGAGAAATCTGGAGGAGATAAGGAGGCATGAAAGATGTAAATCTGTCATTTACAAAAACCATTCTGGAGACAGAGTGAAGCTGGGTTGGGTGTGCTGTAGGGGAGAATGATGGATTAGGAGACTGAGAAGTCAAGTTAAGACAGTCTGACTCAAGGCAAAGGGGTAGGCATAAAGAAAGAAGGGGACAAGCTGAAGAGATATTCAGGAGTTCAATTGAAGGACATAACAAATGGGTCAGGTTTCTAACTAAGCAGAGAAGTGGCTGGTAGTGTCAATAACTGATGTGGCAAACTTAGAAGGCTTAGAGTAGGGTAAGCGGTGTGGAGACTGGAAGAGGGAGAATTTGATGAGGAGGTTAAATGGTTTCAGGGAAAGAGTTTTGCATCTGGAGTCAGGCTCTATTGGACATCCAGTAATCACAGGGCCAACTTATGCCCAAAATTGATTACATCTGCCCAGCAATCCAGCTTTCTCAGGTGCAAAAACGTCATATTACAGACTATCCCACCAATCCCAAGCCCATACTCCCAATCAACTCCTTTATCTAACTCTCACACATCAAGTGAATACTTCCTTTGTCTAAATCAACCCAGAGCTAGATACCAGGCAACTAGGGACAGCCCCTAAGCTCCAAAGCCTGCTGGACCTATTCAAGCTAGTTAGTCCTAAGCTGCTTCCCTTCCCCTGTCTTGCTTTTCTGACAGAAATCCCGATAAGGCTGTACCTATACTTTTCCTTCTGCCTCCTGACTGAGTCGTGGGCTCTCTCGCAAGGCCCTGCATGGTATGGTGTGCTCCACCCTTTCAGGAAACGTAAGTAATAAACAATCTTCTTTCAATGGCATTAATCTCTTCGTGTTGTCACTCAGTCCCTTTTATAGATTAAGACCTGGGCACAAATCGCACCTCCTCCTTTATAATTTTAGATATGTTACTGCTTTCTTTGAACTTTCTCTGCTCATTTAAAATATAACAATAATAATAAGAGTTACTTTATGTGGTTATCATAAATCTTATTTAAAATATGTGATAACAGGGCCAGCTGAGTGGCTCAGTTGGTTGAGCTCTGAGCAACAAGGTCGTCGGTTCGATTCCCAAATGGGCCAGTGAGCTGCACCGGAGCTGAGCTGCCACTGAGCTGCTAA
>NW_017731403.1:1140838-1144414 GCF_001890085.2 Hipposideros armiger
TCCCTGCTAAAAGAACCTCCTGTAAATTCACTATGATGATCGTTGTCCCTTTCTTCGTTAGAGAAGAGCACAGCCATTATGTTGCAGTCATTTTGGATTGACACACACAAGCAAGAGCTTGGAGTCAACACTGAGTCTGGCCTTGGGAGTTACCGGAGACTTAAATGCTGCTTTCTTAATTAGTCTGCTTCCCTGAAGCCCACATAACTCCTCCCTCTGCGGATGGGTGTTTCATTCAATAGTGCAACAAAATATTTACTGAGCCCTTACTCTGGAGGAGGCACTGTTCTAGGCACCAGGGATATGTCAGTGAAGAAAACAAATGCAAATCCTGTCATCATGTAGTTACATTCTAGCAGAGGAGACAGAAAGCAAGGAGCATGTCGCTAAACTATACAGCATGTTACAAGGTTATAAGTGGAGGAAAAAGAGAAAGTAGAGCAGGGCAAGCAGGAAGGAAGTGCTGGAGGCGAGGTCCCGTGTGGGGATGGGGTGTGGAAGGTACTAACACTGATATTAAATAGAGCAGTCAGGGTCAGCCTCATGGAAAAGGTGAAATGGAGCAGACACATGAAGGAAGTGAGGGGCTTCTAAACATAGCTGAGGAAGAGCATTCCGGGCAAAGGGCACAGCTGGTTCAAAGGCCATAACTTGAGAGTGTTCTTGTTGTGTTCCAGAAACAGCAATGAGGACAGTGAGGTTGGGAGGAAGGGAGCAAAAAGGAGAACGGAGAAGATGTGACAGAGGCTGGATCTTGAAGGGCCTTGACAGCAATTTTAAACACTTTATGTTTTACGCTAAGTAAAATGGAGAGCCATTGCAGGGTTTTAAGCAAAGGGGTGACCACTATTTGACTTCATTTTAAAAATATTCCTCTGGCTGCTGTATTGGAAATAATCTGTTGTGGCAGGGGAAAAAACAAAGCAATGTAGACTTTTTAGGAAGCTACTGCAGTAATCCAGGTGAAAGGTAATGGTGGCTTGGTCCAGGGTAGTAGCAATGGAGGCTGTGAATAGTGGTCAGTTTCTGAATCCATCTTAGTTATGCTTAAAGTAGAACCAAAGTCTGACATATTAGGCGCAGTGTGAAAAAGAGAAAGAGAATTGTCAAGGATGACTCCAAAATTTGGGGCATAAGCAGTTGGAAGATTAGAGTTGCCGTCAGCTGAGATGAGGGTGACTGAGGATGGACCAAGCTTGAGGAAAGAAGTTAAAATGTCACCATTTGACATAAAAATGAAGATACTGAGTAGGCAGTTGGATACATGAATCTGTAATTCAGGAGAGAAGACTGGGTTGGAAACATGCACTTAGGAGTTGCCAGCATATAGACAGTATTTGAAGCCATGAGGTTAGATGAGAACAAAAAGAAAACAATGAGTTTCAAAGACAGCCCTGAGGCATTCCAACATAAAGAGAAGCCAGGAGAAGAGAAGGATGAGCAAAGAGGCTGAGAAAATGTAAACCAGTAGTGCAGGAGGAAAACCAAGAGGGGTTGATGTCTTAGAAGCTCAGTGAAGAAAGAATATTAAAAACTGGAATTACAGACATCCTTATACAGCTTTTTAGTTTGTTGCAAAAAGTTTGCATCATTTATGAATGCATTTGCTGCAAGTGACAAAATACAAAACAAGACATGAAAATAGTCACTTAGACATGTATTTTTTTTTCATACAAAAAAGAATGTGAAGGTCAGTAGGTAAGAGCCAATGCACCTATGCAAGAATGTCATCAGGACAGATATTCTCATAGAAAGTCAAGATCATACTAAAATTTTCAAATGAGTTTGTTTTATGTGGGGGCTAATTGGATAAAAGAAGATGAAATGGGGGGACCATGGTCAGCTAGGAAGCAGAATAATATAAATCCATGTAAATGTCTATACAAAGCGATATTTTCTTTCAACTTTTTGTTAATGTCTTCAACAAATGCATAAAGATTAAGTCAAGCCAAAAAAAAAAAAAAAATGTCATCAGGAGCCTGACTTTGTCTTCTGGACTGCCATTTTTAGTGTGTGGTTTTTAATTTCCTGGTTAAAGGATGACTACTGCTACTCCAGGNGCCTTTTCCCAACAAAATCAGCTTCTGATTTTTTTTAATATGGTCAGTAAATCATATTCATGGAGCATCATCTCTGTTGTTCTCATAACCCAGGTAAATTCATGTGATCGGACTGAAGCAACAGATATAGAGCTATAAGGAGCTGGATTGGCTGGTCTTAACCTAATGCAATATCCTATATAAAGGTCTGCATTTGAAAAAGAAAAAAAATCAGTAAAAAGGAATCTCCTAATGTATTAGAAAAAGACTGTATTTATGATCATTCTAGTTAGAACTTTTCAGGAGTGCAACTAAACAGAACTTGACCATTAAGCCTTTGTTTAAGCCCAATTGCTAGTTTATAAACACTTCCCACCAAATTCTTAATTATTGTTGTTCTAAATACAATGATTTGGCCACAAAAATGGAATAAATAATTTGGGGGGGGGGAGGAAAGGTCGACAATCTGGGGAGGGAGAGGGAATAGAATAAAAATGGCCTATTCCAGCAGCAAAATGGTATTATTGTTATTCCAAGAAATAACAGAGTTTCTACAGAGTCCTCCATAGTTTCAAGATGCTATAAAGAAAAGCCTTGTCCAGAGCCAGTCAGAGAGTATCAGAATCAAGACAGTGACTCTATGTAAAGGAACTTGGCATAAGGGAATTCCAGATTTCCTGGAGCATTATTGCTAAGTCCACTTGGTTCAGAATAAGAACAGATTATTACAGCAGGACCACCACCAGAGTGAGGCAAGTGGGATGCTTAGGGTGTAAAATTTAAGGAGGCACTCAGGATTCCCAGCTCTGTGAGTGCCCCCTGATCCCCACCCTACATACAGCTACAGGGATAATTTCCATTCTAGTGTCATTAACATAGAAGAGCTCTATCAAGTGGCTAGCACTCAGCTGTAGCATAATCATAATACAGACTATTGTAAGCTGTACTCCACACTGAAGCATGCCTGTATGGATGGACTGGGTTCTTTGCCAAGTAGCCCCCATCAAAACTTAACCAGAGTCCTAAATTTGAAGAGGAATTGAGACTAGACGATGTTTGCTTATTCATTCCAGAAGTGGAACAAATGCTCACTCTTAGTAAAGTAAAAGTCAGTATTTCTGAGAAATTCACCTCAAGTTCTATAAATACACATGTGTGTTTCTTACAAAAATAGCCACCACCCAAGACCACCCATGTGCTTAATCCTAGTAGTGCTCAGAATCAGAAATTCCTCTGCCTCTGACTCTCCTTCCTTTTGCCTCACTCCAGTCTTAGACAATTAACTATCAAAACTCTGGGTTTTACTTAAAATAAGGAGTGTACTTTTTCCCATAAGCCTAAATGAGATGTTAAGATGTCAAATTAGTACATTCAACAGAGTGTTTGATTTTTCTAGATTCTGGAGCTCTGTTTAAATACTTTTCAGGGGGCCGGCCGATGGCGCGATGGTTAAGAACTGGCTTGGGACGCCAGAGGGCCCCGGTTCGGATCCCACATATGAGGGCCAGTGACACTGCCCTCCACAGCTAAGATGCTG
>NW_017731403.1:1146579-1163629 GCF_001890085.2 Hipposideros armiger
AGAATAATATAAATCCATGTAAATGTCTATACAAAGCGATATTTTCTTTCAACTTTTTGTTAATGTCTTCAACAAATGCATAAAGATTAAGTCAACAAAAAAAAAAAAAAAAAAAGAATGTCATCAGGAGCCTGACTTTGTCTTCTGGACTGCCATTTTTAGTGTGTGGTTTTTAATTTCCTGGTTAAAGGATGACTACTGCTACTCCAGGCGGTGTCTTTCTTCAAGCTCCAGATAGGAAGATGTGGAATGGACAAAATGAGAAACATAAAAACTGTTTCTCAAAGCTTTGCCTTTTTAATGCAGTAGGTAAATCCTCCACAGAAACTGCATCTACATCTTATTGGCCAGAATGATGTCACATGGCCAAATTCTAGGTGCAAGAGAATTTGAGGATTTTGCTTTCCAACATTTGTATTAGAAAAAAAGCAATCAAATGATATTGAGAGAGGATGCTGAATAAATCAACCTATAATATCAACAGCAGAGAGTAAGAAATTATGCAGAGATAAAGATCTCATGGCTTTAGAGGTAAATGAGAAGTTGGAGCTTCCAAGGTAATATCTCTTTGATAAAATAATGTATCTTAATGACTTTGTACCCATATCTAAGAGTTATAACCAGGCCACGGCCCTATTCCTTCCATTTGAACCCCATTTCACCTTTATTCTGATAAATATCCCAGAATTTCACACAACAGTCCTTTTTTGACTCTCTATTGAACAAATGTCATTCTTCTTTGAAACAGATCAGCTAAGAGGATGACCTCAAGAGCCAAACAACCTTTCAGCTCCATCATCACTTTTGGTTTATGGGAATGGCTGGCTCTGTCCCTGCCTTTCAAAGAGACGTTCTATCTGTAGACTATAGTTATTAAATATTCATTAGCACACTTTATAAGAGAAATATCAATTCATGAATCCTGGATTATTGTTCTTTTGGCTTAGAATGTTCCTATCTTTTCTCTGGATGGAAAAAAAATCCTTCAAAGCCCAGCTCAAATGCTTGTCTCCAACATTCCCTAGCTCTTTTCTCTGCACTCTGCTAGTATTTTGAATTATATATCACAGGGCATTTTATCTGCATTTGTAGGATGCAGCTAAAATAATGCTTAGAGGGAAACTTATAGCACTAAGTCCTTATACTAGAAAGTATTAAAGTCTCAAATAAATTATCTAAGCTCTACCTTAAAAATCAGAAAAAAATTTAACCTAAAGTAAGCAGAATGAAAGAATAAAAACAAGAGTAGAAATCAATGAAATAGAAATGGGACAAACAATAGAGTAGAAAAAAATGAAACCAATAACCAACCTTTTGAAACTATCTCTAAAATTGATAGACCTGTAGTCAAAATCATCAATAAAAGAGAACACACAAATTATCAATATCATGAATGAATGAGGTGACAACACTACCGATCTTACAATATTAAACAATAAAGAGTGTTGTCAATGACTTTATGCTAATGAAGTCAATAACTTTATGCTAATAAATTCATAGCTTATATGGACAAATTCCTTCAAAAACACAAATTACGGAACTTACTCAAGAATAAATAGACAACTTGAATAGCCCTACATTTATTAAGGAAATTGAAATCACAGTTTATAACCTTCCAAATAAGAAATTTCCAGATCAGGTGGCTTCAATCAGGTGAAGTATATCAAATATGTAAGGAAGACATAATACCCATTCTACACAAACTCTTCCAGAAAATAGAAGAGGAGGAAACATGTCCCAACTAATTCTATGAGGCCATTATTGCCTTGATACCAAAAGGCAAAGACATGACAAGAATAGAAAACTATAGGTCATATATATTCATCATGAACATAGATTTCAAAATCCTTAACAAAAATTAGTTAGTCCAGCAATATATAATAAAGGATAATAAATCATAACTAAGAGGATTTTAACTCAGGAATGAAAGATTACTTAGCTTTTGGAAATAAGTCAATATAATTTACCATATTAACAAATAAGAAAAGAAAAGCTATATGATTATTTTAATAGACACAGAAAAAGCTTTTTACTAAACCCAACATCCATTCCACATAAAAACAATTACCAAACTAGGAATAGAAGGAAACTTCCTTAACCTGATAAAGGGTATCCATAAAAAACCTACAGCTAATATCATACTTAATGGTGAAAGACTGAATACTTTCCAACTAAGATCAGGAA
This sequence comes from Hipposideros armiger, assembly GCF_001890085.2. NCBI lineage: Eukaryota > Metazoa > Chordata > Mammalia > Chiroptera > Hipposideridae > Hipposideros > Hipposideros armiger. Next base: position 1,148,764 of record NW_017731403.1, read on the forward strand.
CAAAGCAAGGATGTGACTGTTACCATTTCTATTCAACTTTGTACTGGAATTCATAATCACTGCAATAAAGTAATTAGAAGAAATAAAAGGCATACAAATTGGGAAGGAAGAAGTAGGATTGTCTTTATGTACAGATAACAGCATTGTCTATGTAAAAAAAAATAATCCTAAGGAATCTACAGGGTTGCAGAATATAAGGTTAATTGCATTTTTATATACTAGCAACAAATATAAATGAAAAAATGTAATTTACAATAGCATCAATAAGTGAAATATTTAGAAATTAACAAAATTAATTCTAAGATCTACAAACTATTACTGAGATAAAATAAAGAAGATTTAAGTAAATGGCAAGATATACCATTTTCATGGGTTGGAAGACTTGTGGTTAAGACTCGCTCTTGATATGTGGTTAAGATATAAAGACCATAAGTCCTTTAACTCAAAAAAATTTCAAGTACCTACTGTCTTGTTAACATCCCTTAGTCAAAGAGAGTCTGATGGCCAAGTACAACATCAATGAAATGAGAACGTTTATTTCTCCTATGAAAGTGAGGGAGAAGCATTCCGAAGTATAATTCAATTTACCACAATGTTCATTGTGACATTAGTGATATTAGTATCCCCAGAACTTAACATAATACTTGGGAAATGGTTCGTGAATTATGACTAAATAAATGTCTTTTCAAAAAATATGTCAAGGGCCGGCCGAGTAGCGCGATGGTTAAGAGCTGGCTTGGGACGCCAGAGGGCCCCGGTTCAGATCCCACATATGAGGGCCAGTGACACTGCCCTCCACAGCTAAGATGCTGAACAACAGCTCGACCTGGAGCTGGGCTGCCATGAGTCGCCGGCGACGGCGTAGGCTGCAGCCCCTGGGGCAGTGGGTTGCCATGGGCTACCGTGTGTAGCCAGCAGCCAGTGTGAGCAGCCAGCAGCCAGTGTGAGTGGCCAGCAGCCACAGTGAGCGGCCATCCAGAAGCCGGCGACTGATCTGCCTCGCCCGGGAAGAGCACAATGATGGTGACAGCTTGGGCCAGTGAAGCAACGTCCTCCACAACTAGACTGAAGAACAAAAGGACAGCAATTTGTCTGTTCTCCTTCCCCCAATTCCCCAGCGCTGTTCCCATCCCCCCAATTCCCCAATAAAAATCTTTAAAAAAAAAAAGTCAAAATATCATGTTATGTTTCAGTTTGGAAGGACCTTTGTTTCAAAAATCACAACTGGAGTGTCACAACCTTACCCTGTGATGATGATGTTACCTCACTTATCCACACCCCTGAGACTCTACCATCACTAATCTCATGCTGGGAGCGAAAGGACTATGATAGGAGTTGAGTGACAGCACCAAAATACACCATTCTTGCTAGGAGTGGGAAATTGCAATTTTTTTCTTCCTACTTTTATAGAGTTGTGATATAATGGTAGGTTGAACATGTATTTAATAGAAAATAATCTAATTAATTACTGTCCCATAATCTCCCCTACATACCTATTCTGTAGATTTCATTCTTCCTGTCCCTTTGGATGAAATTTAGAATACAATCATTGACATTCCTTGTTTGCTTAAATAATAAAATGTTCACTGTTTCTTCCAGTATAATAACTACAAACTCTGAACTTCATGTGAAGTTTAAATTTCTATTTCCCCATCTTTAATCTATTGGAGAAGAAAAGGCTGCAGTGGTAAAGAGATGAATATGGTCAATTTTTTCTCTATTTTCCCCAAGTAGACCTTTTTTATTCCACTACTTTCCTTCTTACTTTGTTGCCATTGGTCCCTCCAGGGTGAAGGGGAGTATCATTTGGGGAAGAAGTAAGGAGATAAGAGAGATTGTACTTGGCTGGCACTATGTTGAGTTAATGTCAAGAACTCTAGAGGCTCTGAGATTTTTTTCCTACTTGTAAGGTAATGATTTAGCCTGCCACAGGTTCATAGACCCTGTCAGAAGACACAAGACTCTTGGGTCACAAACAAAGGACTTTACTATTCATGGTTCAGTAAAAGCATGAGCTTTATATTTATGTCAGTTCTCCTTGTCCCCCAAGCCCTGCAAATTGGCATGGTGGGTGCTACACATGCAATGGGTTTGTGTCAAGGATGAAGAACCCTAAGTTTAGGGAGTCCCAATCTTTTATAACAGGCTACAAGAAAACCTGACCAACCTTTGTCCCAGAAGGAGACATTGTCTTTATTATACTGGCCATCAATTTAAATCTGCCCTCTGTTTTAGAGAGAGACTATCTCTATCTTCCATAATGTAGACATCTTGTCTGTTGTATTAATTTCTGAATCCCAGGGCCTAAAACAGTGTGTATCTTAATAACAGTGAAGAACAGAAGGGTAAAAGTCAAGGAGAGTGGATATGAAAGTAGCCAAAGAAGTGTCTGGAATCAAGCAAGGACAGGGGCTGCAGTAAGCAAGGCTATCAGGTCAGGCTATCCTGGATATAGCACCTCATTCTCAAATGTTTTAACAATACTTCTAGTCCTTGGTTGCGGAAAAGCTTTAGTTTTATCAAAAGGCTCCAGTATGTTGGTACTCTATAACCCACTCCTCTGGCTTTTTGTTACTCCCAAGGAAAGACTGTGGCCTCCACCTACCACAATTTTCTGCTCTGTGCTGCTCTGCTCTGTGACATAATGTTCCCCTCAGGTAATCAGTTGGTTGGAATCAACTCTGTCAGCTGCTTCATTTAGGCTTATGCATTCTAGAGATCAAGTAAACAAACAAGAGCCTGTTCTCTAATAAATATTTGTTGAAGGAATTAATTAATTATTTTCTGAGGCAAGGTCATTGCATCATGTTCTCATGCATTTTCTCCCTTTAGGAAACCAAACTCCAACCTTCCAAGGGAGAAAGAAAGGATGTCTAATAGTATCAGGCTAATGAAAGATGCACCCACTCTGCAACTGTCTTTGGGCGCACCAGATATTGCTTGCAACCCTGTAGGATAGCAAGCTAAAGAAAAGGAAAAATGTAATGGAATACTCTGGACAGAGAAGGAAAGGTTTTCTTCATTTCAAAGAGTTACTGAATTCCTAATCCAGTCTCCAAATTTGACCAACCAAATGATCTGCAGCTCAAGTACCCCACAGAAAATACTGGATTCAATTCTGTTTAGAGCAGTCAGCATGAAATGTAATGAAATTCAAAATAGACAGGATACACATGCTCCAGAGGGAAGTCATTAATACCCATGAATAATGATAAAGCAAAATACCATCTGCCAGGATAATGTGGCAAATCTTTTTAAAATTCCAATTAGCCTATAAACCAGAAACAGCGAGCAAATATGCTCCCCCTGCCATGTGAGACCATGTGTCCTTGATGTCTCCATCGCTTTATATGTAGGCTAAAATGTGAGTGATGGAAACATTACCCATGTATGCATGTATTTTGGAGGATGCATCCATTATTGTTTAGGACACAGGTGCTATTTAACAGGGTGAAAAAGAATGTTAGAATCTGCTAATTAAGGCCACATATGTATTTTCATATATATTTTAATTGTGAGGATGGAAAAGTTGTGTCTGTTATAAAAATATGGTATATTAATTTTGCTGTAACAATGTGGTTGGGTTTAATCCTTATATGCATTTGGAGCCAGAGATAATGAAGCATTTCTATCGCTCTGTTATCCCAGGGAAAATTGCCTAGTTTTTAATGGATTTAGATATTCTAAGCTGTTTTCCTGAACTGCATTTTATTAAGCACATAGCTATTAAGATCCTAATGTCCATTATTAGAACTGTTGTAGTATAGCCTGAAAAGAAATTGTTCTTATTACAAATGTGTAAAATCGTTCTACAAGCCAATTAGTCCATCACTTGTCTTTTGAAATATCTCAAGAAGCAAAGCAACCTACTTCTGAACACTGACATTTCCCACTATCTCTTGGTTTCCCATGGTTTTTTGTAGTATAAACAGCACCGGAATTCATATATTTGTAATTTGGAATTTCTGATCCCACTGCTATCATTACTCAGTCTCATGCTTTTTAGAAGTCACTTGGTTTCCTCATCTATAAAATGTCTTCCCTGCCTCAAAGCACTATTGTAAGAATAAAAATAAGTAAATGTGAAAAGAATCTTCAAAAAGGTTTTAAAACCCTCCAGTGGTAAAAAGTCATTTTTTATTATCATGATGAGATAAAAGAGGCAGAATTTTCTGCATTATGTTAAGAGGTAAAATTATACATTAAAAAGGAGAACAAAAAGATCTCTCCACAGTCTTGGAGCACAGATTTGATGCTAGATTAGGCAGCTATTGTTTAATCAACAGGATTATTGTTCCTGGTGATCTGTCTCCTTCCTGGGGCTGGAACAGAGGCTGAGCCGACACCCATCCCCCATCGAGCTCCCCTAGCTCAAACTCCAAGGAGGTGTATTTTAATCTGCAGGCTACTTGAACTTGGTTAACATGGAGTTAGGTTGGAATAGGGTGCTACATTCTAATAATTATTAACAACATAACAAATTTCCATTCTCCAGGTGTTGAAAAAAAGGTAAGTTGTATCATTTTTTTTTAATTTCTAACGTCATTTCATTCAGCATGCTTCAGAATACAAAAACCCACATACTCCCACATGTCACATCACAGTGAGCAGTGTGAGGCAGAGGAAAGCCGAGAAAACTGCAGGGAATCTGCAAAGCAGGTGATTCACGTGCAGACGTTCAAGAATTTACTGCGACAACCATATCTGAAGACTTGGGATCAACACCAATTTATTTCTGCACACCCTTTGGCCTAGTGATTTTATTTCTAGGAATCTATTCCTAATAAAATACTACTCTGTGTGCCGGGATGTTTATGAAGTCATTTTAATAGCAAAGAATTAGAAACTCTAAATGCATCTATAGAAACATGAGGGCATAAGTTATGGTATATTTACATAATGGGGTATTATGTGGCTAAAAATGAGTGAGGTCTATCTATATAAACTTCTCACAGAGATCTCTAAAACAGCATTAAAAAAATCACTGTGGACTCTGGTGATAATAATGTGTCAATGTAGGTTCATCAGCTGAAACACAGAGTGGTTCATCATACCACTCTATGACAGATGGTGATAATGGGGGAGGCTATGCATGTGTGGGGGCAAGAGGTATATGGGACATCTCTCTACCTTCCTCTCGATTTTGCTGTGAACCTAAAACTGCTCTAAAAAATAAAGCCTATTTTAAAAACGAAAAGAAAAAGAGAAAAGCACATTACTAAGCACTACATAAAGTATAATCCCATTTGGGTAAACTATAAAGCAAAAATAGAGATGTATACACAGGCATATCTTGTATTATTGCACTTTGCTTTATTATCCTTCACAGATGTTGCGTTTTTTACAAATTGAAAGTAAGACCCTCCATAAGCAAAAAGTACCACTCCCGGGCCAGCCAAGTGGCTCAGTTGGTTAAGAGTTGGCTTAAGAGCACAAGCTCTGAGCAACAGGGCTGCCAGTTTGATTCCTACATGGGCCAGTGACGCTGTGCCATAGCTGAGCTGTCGCTGAGCTGCCAACAGGTGGCAGGATGGCTCAGCTGGTGTAACAACAAGATTGCCTGTTCCATGGTGGGCTATACCCACCCGCAACTAAGACTGAACTCAGCACTTTGAGCTGAGCTGCCGCCTGGATGGCTTAGTGGATAGAGTGTGCGCTCTTAACAACAAGGCTGCTGGTTTGACTCCCACATGGGATGGTGGTTACACCCACCTGCAACTATGATTGAACACAGCACCTTGGGCTTAGAGGCCACAAGCTGCCGACGGGAAGCCAGATGGCGACTGGCGCCCTCCACAACTTAGATTGAAGAACAACAACTTGGCAGGTCCCCTTCCCCAATTCCCCAATGCTGTTCCCCTCCCCCAATTCCCCAATAAAATCTTTTTTAAAAAGAAGTACAAATTGGTAGTTACAAAATAGTCGTGAGGATATAAAGTATAGCATAGGGAATATAGTCAATGATATGTTAATAACTATGTACAGTGCTACATGGGTACTAGACTAGTCAGGGGGATCACTTCTTACATTATATAAATGTCTAACCACTATGCTGTACACCTGAAATTAATATAAAATAATACTGAATGTAAGAAAAGAAAAGAAAGAAATCGGTGTAAATGGAAGAGGGCGCTCTGGAGTCACGGTGCAAGATGAGGTGACAAGGTGAGCAGGAACCCAACCGTGCAGGACTCCGAGGGTCAGATTCAAGATTTGGGTTCAAACATAATTGCAATACAGTTTTCAATGAGGGTCAGGCAAAGCAGTGATAGGATTGCATCTGATTTTTAAAAAGATCACATTGGCTACTGTGGAGAGCATATCAGGGGTCAGGAGTTAGGAAGACAAGAGTATGGATTTAATGAATTAAAATTAATTCAGTCTGATTGGGAGTCGATAGTGCTGTGGATGGAGAATGGTAAGAGATGAGGCAAGAGAGGTAAACAAGAGATCAGAGAGTATACTGTAATCATGTGGGAAAATACATAAACTATGATTAACAACGATACGCTGGGTCAACGTTTTTGAGAGATCTTAACTAAAATAGAAGTCAGTAGAGCCTGTAGGTGGAGCCCTCACACCCTGTCAGTGGTGGAAGCCCTACAGGAAGAACTCTGTAGTTATAACAGAGCTCTATTGTTATTACAGCCCCGTCCCTTCACTTCCTCTTTTTCCCCCTGAAAAGAACTTCCTTCTTCTTGCTCTCAGGAACTTGCATGTGGCTTGCCATGGATGCACATACAAAATTGCAATTCTTTTTTTAACCAAATAAATCATTTTTGCTGATGGAAAAAAAAAAAAGATAGGCTCCAAGATGAGCCAACTGCCAGTCATCTTTAAGTCAAATGTTGCGTCTAAGAACTAACCAGCTCAAATAATGTTTAAATCTTCAATTTTCTATTGGTTTCATCAAAGACATAATACAGCTTTTCCAAAAAAGAAGGCAGGAGCTGCTATGAGGTGCAAAGAGGTCTTTGAATCACAGTGGCAATAGGATCCAAAGGTCCTCACTCCTGTCTATTTTATTTGTTTTTGAAGCTAACGGTAAAAGGCAAGGATGGTGGAAGCTTTCTGTGCTACCTGGACGCCGACGGACAGTCAGAACTTTGAGGGGTACATAAGGGCTCTAGGTGTGGGCTTTGCCACACTAGGCAGGTGGGAAATGTGACTAAACCAACAGTGATAATCAGTCAGGAACAGGATAATCAGTCAGGATCAGGATTCAAAGCACATTCAAGAACACAAAGATTAGTTTCCATCTGGGAGAAGAGTTGGATAAAACTACTGCAGATGACAGAAACTGTAAGTCTGTTGTCATCCTGAATAGAGACAAACTCATTCACATACAGAAATGGGATAGCAAAGAAACAAATTTTGTAAGAGAAATGGTTATGACTCTTTTTTTTTGGTGATGTGGTTGCTCTTCGCCACTATGAGAAAGCATAGAAAGGTTCCTGATCTGGAGGTGGAGAAGCTCTACAATTTTTCTGTTTTCTCAAGTCTCAGTGCTACCCTGCTGTTACAGCATGGCTGATCACTAATAAGGTTATCAGGCCGGCCGAGTGGCGCTATGGTTAAGAACTGGCTTGGGACGCCAGAGGGCCCTGTTTCGGATCCCACATATGAGGGCCAGTGACACTGCCCTCCACAGCTAAGATGCTGAACAACAGCTCAACCTGGAGCTGGGCTGCCGTGAGTCGCCGGCGACGGCGTAGGCTGCAGCCCCTGTGGCAGTGGGTTGCGATGGGCTACCATGTGTAGCCAGCAACCAGCATGAGCGGACGTCCAGAAGCCGGCAACTGATCTGCCTCACCCAGGAAGAGCACAATGATGGTGCCAACTTGGGCCAGTGAAGCAACATCCTCCACAACTAGACTGAAGAACAAAAAGACAGCAACTTGTCTGTTCCCCTACCCCCAATTCCCCAGCGCTGTTCCCATCTCCCAATTCCCCAATAAAAAAAAAAAATCTTAAAAAAAAAAAAAACGTTATCATCCTTGGTATGGAACATGGTGATTTAAAAACTTGTTACTTTATAAACAGAAATGGTCTCAGAGATATAGAGGAACAACTGATGGTTGCTAGTTGGGAAGGGGTGGGGATGAGGGAGAAGGGGAAGGGATTAGACAGCATAAATAGTTAGCTACAATATTGCCACAGGGATATGAAAGACAGTTCAAGGAATATAATTAATAATGTTGTAAATATTTTGTAGGGTGTCAGATAGTCACATGTCTTGCTAGGGAGACCGCATCATGGATGGGGAAGAGGCTTGATCACTGCACTGTACACCTGAAGCTGATGTTGTATAATATTGTATGTCAACTATAAGTGAATATATATATATATAGTCATAGGACGTGGAGTATAGTGAGGGAGTGGAGTCAAGGGAATTGTAATAGGTATGTATGATATGGTGGGGGAAGTGGGGCGGCGGATTGGGGGAGGGGGGTTGTCACTTCGAGGGGTAAAAAGTATAACTATTAGCTGAAACTAATTCTAAAAAAATGTATAATAAAAAATAATAATTAAAAAAAAAACTTGTTACTTTAAGCAACTAGCCCAATTTTGATCTGCAAACTTATCATGTTTTATAGTTTACATTAAAATTTTAAGCTACATGTTTAAAATTAAGAAGTGAATACAATTTATAATTTCCATTGGAATGTAAATCAAATTGGAATAAAAATCTTATGCCCAAGGGAATAAAAAAACCATAATACAGAGTCCTACTGAACTGTTGCTAAGAAAGTAAATTGAACAGGATTGCTTTAATTCACATGATTAAACTAAAGACAAAAATGCTGTAACTTTATCATAACTTTAAATTATATATATATATATATCTCATTTATTGAAATATAAAGATCTTCATTTACACGTTTAAAACAAAAAACATGAACAGGGGCATTTGTAATACATTTTGCATTGTTAGACCCTTCCTATGAAGTTAGTTGTCTCACACATTCACCACAACACTGTTTTGGGAACACTTACGTATTTTTCTCTTTATTATTTCTAAAATATAAATTTTGGACATTCAAAAGTGCAACAGTTAATGTGCCTGTGGGGAATATCACAGTTAAAAAAATATAAACAAAGGCAGTGATACAGCTTGTCATAAATGTTTTGGCAGTATTCTCCAAGTCTATATAGAAATACATATATACATATTGATGTATAACATCATTTTATCTTACGTCCCTCTTCACAAAAATAGGACCATTTTGTTACAGATTGGCAGACCACATTTTAAGGACATCATTGATCATTTAAAAAGTCACAAATTGTGTTTCTCAAGCCAGCTTTGATTGTCTTCAGAAAAACAGAAAGCAGGAAGGATTGGCAAATTTTCATATAGGGATTTTGCAGGAGGCCATAAAGGAAACAAATCTGTGATACACTGGAAAAAACTGTTTAAAAAAAAATGCAGTTGCACACAAACTCCAGTGGGAGCGTTCATTAGGACTGGAAGCTGCTGGTCTGGGAATTTTCATCCAGCCTCATGATGTCACACAAGACTCAAAGGAACATCAAAATGCAAAAGTACCAACACAAGAAGGCTGTACAAGGGAAAGTGAGTGATAAACAGAATGCTTGAGCTGTGATTCTAGAAACACAAATGTATTTCAAGTCTAATTGGCTCTACAGAACCTAGTCAGGTTTTCTTTTTTTAATTGGCCAATCTGGCTCAGTCTTCATACTATGAAAAAGGTGGATAAGAAAGTTGGAGCTTGCATTGAGATTGCACCAGTAGGTAGTCAAGTACCTTGTTATTGCTTCTACATCTTCCAAAGCATCACCTGCCAGGAGCACATACAGTGATTGCAGTAATCACAGCCCATGTTTCATTCATATGGTATCAGCGATTAAGAGGTACTGCAAAGAATGCCAATGAACCCCCACCTACCAGGTTGACAGTTTGGATGGATGTGACAATTTGTCTTCCCATCTAACCCCAAAATATCAGTAAAACTTTTTTTTTTCACCAAAATACTGACCTGGTTATAGAGACCTGGCACACTGAATTGCATTATTTTTGTACATGCATTTTGAGGGGCTCGAGGGAGGGTGTTCAGTGGGAAGCAGTGTCTGTTTTTAGAAGACCTGCCAAACCAAGATTTAGCTTGCTCAGCCTCAGCGAAGACTGGGAAGTTAAATTAAGGGTAGCAGTTGCTAGTTATATGGCATTAAATCTCACTGACCCAAAGCCAAAGATTTAAATAGTAGGCTTCCTGCATGGTTGACTTCTAACCCAGCTCTGAATTCCAAATTATTTTTTTCCCATGGCAGTTTCCTATAACCTAAGCCAGTGTTTCACAAACCTGGCTGATCAGAACAGCCAGGGTGTTTATAAAAATACAGGTTTCTGCTCTCCCCAGACTTAATAATTCAGAATCTCTGGGATGGGGTCCTAGAATCTTGAGAGTCTGGTGGCCAGTTCCCTTTGGGAACCAAGGATCCAGATTAAGGCACACACAGCCTTCACTAAACAATGCCTTTATGGTCTCAGAATTTCAAACTATTTTCTTTGGGGTAAGAGATAAAGGAAGAGGGCTCGTGTTCAGGGCATTCTTCTGGCTCTTTTGGGTTCATAGGATTTAAAAAATATAATATGTTGGGATGCACCGAAGGTGAGAGCTACCAAAGTTACCACCAAGCATGAAAAAACCTCTGCAAATCCCATCTGTTTGCTGATGATATTTTCCACTAAGTAATAACATGAGAAGTCATGTTACACATAAGCTTATGCCTTTATACAATTGAGAACATTTAGGATTTAGGGGTTTTGCTTGTTTGTTTCAAATCCCATTACTTCCGAGGGTAGTTAATTGTTTTTTAGCACAACGGGTTAGGGAACCTATTCAGTACACAGTTAAAAACTCTGACTTCCTGGATGACACTACTTTTACTTTTTTCTCTATGCTCAACTAAATTTAACCCACTAAAACTATTACCATATTTTATAGAGAAACATATGTTATTTCATATAAATGTCAAAAACTGTCAAACTTGTCACCTACTTAGTAAGGATTTTTTTTTTAAATTGTGCTTTCTCTGTAGGGAAAACGTGTTACATATTACACATTTAACATTACTGATAACAGTAGTATTATTATAAACGTAGGTTACAATATAAAAATGAGTTGTTGGGCTTCTAAATGACCCAAATCTATTAAACAAGGTTGGTTAATCATTACTTTTTATCTCTTTAATGCTAAAAAAAGTAAAATGCTATAGTACCAGTACCTTTTAAGGTTCAAAAGTGGTTTTGCATGTACTTCATAAGAAAATTCCACAGCAGCTGATACCAGGTTTCAGGCAGGAAGTACATGGATGGGTGAAGTGGTCGGTCTCTTCAGAGGTCCAGAGAAGATAGTTAATACAAATCTAAACACACCTTGGTTAGAGTTATTTACATAATTACAATGCTGGAATTTTGTCACAACAAAAATTGTGTACGGTGGAATCTCACCAATGCCCTTGAAACACAAAGTTCGTCTTCCGCAGCCCATTATTTCCTTGTCCATCTACCTCCAAACTTCACGCACTGAGATGCTACTGAAGCACTGCAAGAGGCAATGCTGAAAAAGTTCATTTCCAAATATTCCATTCACTCATATTTAGAAAGCTCCCTGAGGCCCTTGGCTGGGAACTTCTCTTTACACATCATCCAAGTCCTCCTCTCAAACTTTGCATTGCAATAAAGTGGTTTTCTTGAAAGGATTCAAGGTGGCCCCAGGAGTGGAAGGTACCCCTTGAATCCGTCAGTTACAGGAAGCTGTCCTCCACCAGATCTGAGGAGTCTATGCCAATGTCATCCATCATGTCGATGTCCTCAATGGTCTCATCCTCTCTCTTGATGAAGGTAGAACTGCTGGAACCTGTCTCAATGGCACTCTCTTCAGAGGTCTGTGAGCTAGAGGAAGAAAAGAATAGGAAAAGTTGGTACAAACCAAGTAGACCCTGGTGGTGTTTCTAGGGTGACCTCCCCAAAGGCAAAGAAGGTCTTCCTGCAAGGTCCTTGGCATTCCAACTCAGGCTACCCAGTTGGGCAAGATTCTGCCACCAAGGCAGACAGCTACTCGTCACCCATCACACTGCAGGGGCCCACATGGAAAAACCAAGATCCATAGGTCATCTCCACTCTCCAGCTTCCCTTCTCTTCTGCCAAATCTTTCGTCAAACTTGCTAACAAAGCTGCGACCATTTCTATTGTCCCTACTCAACTTAGCCTATAAAAATGACATCTAGGGGATCCTAGAGCTGGGATGCTCTGGGTCTAGCAGTCAGGAGTTGGCATGGTAGCCCTGCAAACCCTCTCCTCAGGCTCAGGGTGCTTGGCTCTGAGAAGGGAGTGGGCATGAGGAAAACAGGGCTAAATTTAAATGCTGAATTTGAAACCATAATATGACTATATGAGGGATAGGACCTTTAAAAAAGGTACTTCAGGTTAAATGGGGTCATGAAAGCGGGGCCTTAATCCAACAGGATATTGTCCTTATAAGAAGAAGGTGAGACACCAGGAGTGCTTGCACATAGGAAAAGGGCATGTGAGGACACAGTGAGAGGGTGGGCCATCTGCAAGCCAAGGAGAGGTCTCAGGAGAAATCAAACCTGTTAATACCTTGATCTTAAACTTTCAGCCTCCAGAACTGTAAAACAATAAATATCTGTTGTTTAAACCCCCGTGTGTGGTGTTCTGTTATAGCAGCCTGAGCTGACTAAGACACACACCATGCTCAGTGTGCCTGTCAGGGCCACAGTCTCACCTGACCTCATGTAGTCATTTATGTGATTCAAAGATCAAATGTATCACCCTAGTGGAAGTTCTAATTATCTAGTACAATAACTGCCTATCAACTAGAATTATGGAAGAATTCTGTGAAATATGTGTCAAATTCTGTAGTCCAGCCTCCTGCACCCCTAGAAAAGTTCTAGGCACCTTTCATATGTTATTTATCCCAATGTGGCTTTCTAACTTTATTTAGAAGCAGAATCCTTTTTATAATTGAAGTATTATTCAGAGCCCACAAACCTAAAGTAACCAGATAGATGACAGGTCTGTGTTGGAGCATGCTGCTCTGCCTTCCCCCACCTCCATGAAGTTCTAACATAAATCCCCAAAACTTGGACAACCACTGTTTGTTAGAGGAATATAAACACATTTTCTCCTGAGAAAAGGATAATTAGAAAAGTAAATCAGATAGGCCACTTTACCCCGTCTCCAAATCTCATAGGACATTTGAAAAACAAAAACTGTACTTTCCAAGTTACCTGGTACATACACATCAGCCAGGGCTGTCTATACCTTATACTGCGATTGGCTGAGAGCAGTCACAATCATAAGCCTCCAAAATAATAATGTCAGGGCCGGCCGAGTGTCGTGATGGTTAAGAACTGGCTTGGGACACCAGAGGGCCCCGGTTCGGATCCCACATGGCCAGTGACTCTGCCCTCTACAGCTAAGATGCTGAACAACAGCTCAACCTGGAGCTGAGCTGCCGTGAGTCGCCTGCCGGCTACAGCGTAGGCTGCAACCCCTGCTGCAGTGGGTTGCCATGAGCTACCGTGTGTGGCCAGCAGCCAGCGTGAGTGGCCGGCAGCTGGTGTGAGCTGCTAAGGGCCGCTGTGAGTGGCCGACCGGAGGCCGGGGAGTGACTGCCTCACCCGGGAAGAGCGCAATGATAATACCAACATGGGCCAGTGAAGCGACATCCTCCACAACTAGACTGAAGAACAAAAGGACANGGCTGAGTGGCACATTGGTTAGGAGTTTGCCTGGAACGCCAACTCTGAGCAGTAGGGACCTGGTTCAGATCCCACTTATGAGGGCCAGTGACGCTGCGCCCTCTACAGCTAAGATGGTGAACAACAGCTTGATCTGGAGCTGGGCTGCCGTGAGTTGCTGGGGATGGCGTAGGCTGCAGTGGGGCTGGCCAGCAGCGGGTGAGCCAGCGAGCAACTGCCTCAGCCGGGTCGAGCGCAATGATAATACCAACATGGGCCAGTGAAGCGACATCCTCCACAACTAGACTGAAGAACAAAAGGACAGCAACTTGTCTGTTCCCATTCCACCAATTCCCCAGCACTGTTCCCATCCCCCCAATTACCCAATAAAAATCTTTAAAAATAAAAAATAATAATAATGTCATGTGTTTCTGCCTAAATAATTGTATGTCAACTGAATAACTGAGGGAGGGAAAACAATATCCTGAATGAAGAGGGGAAAAAAGAGACTCAAAGCAGCTTGTTGGATCTTGAACCAAGACCTTTCTCCTGCCTATGCAAAGACAGCAGGATTGGGGCATTCCATCTGGACTGCGTAAACCAATGGTTCTAGTCCTGGCTGTGCATTCACATCATCTTAGTTGTAAATTAAAGGGTCGAGATAATAATCACCTATGCCTGCTAGTGTCACAAAAAGAGAAACAACTGGACAGTAGGTACCTCCTGACAGAAGTACACAGCACCATCTTTGAAGCATGCTTGCCAAAAATCTAACTTGAGTTAGATCAAGTCGCAAGACAAACTACCAGTTTACAGCAAATACAGGAGACAGAAGCACATGATAAAACACACTACAGGATGCAAACAGCAAAATTTTGAATGTGGAAACGCTACAGGCAAATGCTCCGGTTTCTTCACATATAATATGCAATGGGACAAAAAGAGGCAGGACAAACTTTAAGAGACATATCAACCAAATGCAATGTGTACTTCATATCTGGGTCTTGGAAAATATTTGTGAGACGAACAAGGAAATTGGAACACTGACTGGATATCTGATGCTCTTAATGATTTACTGTCAATTTTGGGGGTGAGATAATGGTACTATAGTTATTTTAAATAATTGATTTGGGGG
>NW_017731403.1:1163684-1223782 GCF_001890085.2 Hipposideros armiger
GGGCTGGCTGAGTGGCTCAGTTGGTTAAGAGTTAGCTTAAGAGCACTATCTCTGAGCAACAGGGCCTCTGGTTCGATTCCCACAGGAGCCAGTGACGCTGCACCCCAAGCTGAGCTGCCGCTGAGCTGCCAACAGGCGGCAGGATGGCTCAGCTGGTGAGAGCACGTGCACCTAACAACAAGACTGCCTGTTCGATGGTGGGCTATGCCCACCTGCAACTAAGACTGAACTCAGCACCTTGAGCTGAGCTGCTGCCCAGATGGCTCAGTGGTTAGAGTATGCGCTCTTGACAACAAGGCTGCCAGTTCAATTCCCACATGGGATGGGGACTATGCGCACCTGCAACTAAGACTGAACTTGGCACCTTGAGCTGAGCTGCTGCCCAGATGGCTCAATGGATAGAGTGTGTGCTCTTGACAACAAGGCTGCCAGTTCAACTCCCGCATGGGATGGTGGCTACACCCACCTGCAACTAAGATTGAACACAGCACCTTGAGCTTAGAGAGGCCACAAGCTGCCGAGGGGCAGGTAGATGGTAACTGGCGCCCTCCACAACTAAGACTGAAGAACAACAACTTGGCTGGTCCCCTTCCCCAATTCCCCAACACTGTTCCCGTCCCCTAATTCCCCAATTTAAAAAATAATAATAATAATTAGTTATTTTTTTAAAATAGAGCACTTATCTTTTAGAGATACATACAGGGATATCTATGGATGAAATGGTATGATTTCTAGGATCTGCTTCAAAATAATCCAGAGCAGACAGAAGAGGATGGGTAGATATGGCTATGCCTACAGACTGGCCATGAGTTTACAAACGTTGAAAGTGAGTAATGGATACCTGACAGTTCACTATACTGTTTCAATTGTGCATGTTAGAAATCTCCCATAATACAAAGTTAAAAAGAAAGAATGAATCAGTCAGGGCACGCTTGGGCCCCACTCCTAAAGATTCTAATTTGTTGGTCTGGGTGAAGCTTGTATAGCATTATTTTTCAAATCTCCCCAGGGGATTCCAACTTGCAGTTAAAGAGTTAAGAACCATTAGACTGGCATCATATAGCCCAGTCCAGCCTCTTCAGTAAGATGACTAAGGAAACAGTCAGAGAGGCTTCACAGCATCTCAATAATCTCAGTTGCTGTGTCATTTTGATCAAATAACCTAAGGATTTACGTCAAAGATTCTCCACCAGGGAAGCACATCCTTCCCCGCCCTACCTCCTCCAACCCCAGAGGGCACATATTAGGATCATCTGGGAAGCATTTTCAAAACTAAACACACCCCTTGACGATTCTGCCCCTGGCTCCCCTAGAATAGATTCACCCCCGGGAGCCTCATAATCTGGGCAATGGCTCCTGTCCTTCAAGTGTGCTAGGGGAGGGGCAGGGAGCCCTGCCGGGAGCTGAGGTGTGCCCGCATCTACCTGTGTCTGTTCCTCTTGCCCAGGTCTTCCTCCTCAGGAACAGGGTCAATGTCCGGTAGAGGGATGATGTAGCCACTGTCTGCGCTCAGCCTCTGCTCATCGAGGCCACCCTCCCAGTCCTTCAGCTTGTCTTCCTCATTTTTGTAGGTGACGCCGATGTAGGTGTTGTCAGCGTCCACGCGCATGCGTGCCACGGCGGGATGGTCGCTCTTCAGGAAGTCCAGGTGAATCTTTTCATAACTCTACAGACATTCATTTCACATAATTAATCGAATGTTATTGACCAAACTGCAAAAAAGAATACAGACGCTCAAACTACCTCATAGATGTGGCATTTAGACAAATGAAAGAGAGTCAGATGTAAACTCTCCCAGAGATGTGGGACATGACGAAAGGGCCACCAATGGCACAGATCTCCTACAGACAGGTCTTAGGCATAAGATACCAAGAGCCCCTTCTCCAAATCAGTAACAATGACTGCCCTTCTCTGGGACTAGCCTGGACCCTTCATCACATAGTTTCTCCAGAGCTTGGGTAGGTCCTGATAAGAGGTGATAAAGACTTCCACGGGAAGCACAATACCTGAAGCCTTCCTGATCCTTAAACATTGAAGAAATCAAACTCAAAACTTAGGGACCTTTGATCTAACAGGACCCCATCGTCAACACTCGTTCCAGTCTCTCCCTACCCACATATCTCCACCAGCCTGAGTATCTCTGACTGACCTACAGTTAATTTCCTTTGGCCTCCTCACTGCCTCACTTACAGAGGTTGTCATGGGCAGTGAGGTAATCAATAGACAAAAGTATTTAACTTCCAGTTCAGCGTGCAGCCTCCTAACACCACTCCTCCTTGAGAAGGAAGAGAAGCAATAAATATGAAAAGTCTACATGGTAACTAATCCGAATCTAAGCAATTGAGTTTATTATACGAGTGCGTCTGGGTTTCCTTCTCAGTATCTCAGCAGAAAGTTCTTTCATTCATTAACATATCCTGTTTGGTTCCGTGAAATTACATTTGTTCCCCTGAACAATGCTTCCTATTTCACACACACAGCAAAACCCAGCTGGAGCCACAGATAACAGCTGAGATTGTTCCTTCCAGTCAGCTGGTAAAAGCCAATTTTGCATGGATTTAAGTGCATTCAAATTAGCAATTTAATGGCGGTGGATGTCCTGAGACTTCTAACTGCACAGTAGCTTCAGACACTCAAACATCTGGAGAATGAAGTGCTTACAGGTGTTGCACCCAGAAGATGAAAGGGAGCCGAGGGAAGGGGAGGGTTTTCATCCACCTTTGCTACCAGGGCCTGGGGAGCACTCCATGAAGCCTGGCTACTGGATCCCACAACCTTTTTCCTCCTTTGAAAATGTTCCTTTAAAACTGTGTTGAACAGCGCTGCTTGCTTGCAGAACTACCTGCCTGTCGTCTTCTCCCTTTGCCCATTCCTTTCCACACATCATAAGAGGCCCAGACAAACCTTTTTATATTGTCCAGGCAGCAGGTTCTCCACAATCTCACTCAGGTGGTAAAAGGAGGGTCTCTTCTCCGGCTCACTGTTCCAGCACTTCACCATGATCTCATAGCTGAGGAGCACAGAACTCAGAGTGGGCACAGGGAGGAGTGGCAGGGCACCCTCCCCCAGCCCCACAGACACACTGGGCATGAACACAGGGCCCATGGTGGAGGGGGGAGGGGAGCAGAGGCTCACACTTCACTGGTGGCATGGTCAGGCTTGGCCATCCGGTACCCACTCTTGATCTTATTGTAGAAAGTAGAATCCACCATCATGCCAGGATAGGGTGTGCCACCTGAAAGCCAAAAAGGAAAGTAACCAGGGTACATTGGTTAAGAGTTGGCTTGGGACGCCAGCTCTGAGCAGCAGGACCCCGGTTCGGATCCCACATGAGGGCCAGTGATGCTGCGCCTTTCTTTTTTTCTTTTTTTAAGATTTTTTTTATTGGGGAATTGAGAGAGGGGTACAGTGTTGGGGAATTGGGGAAGGGGAGCAGACAAGTTGCTGTTCTTTTGTTCTTCAGTCTAGTTGTGGAGGACGTTGCTTCACTGGCCCATGTTGGTATTATCATTGCGCTCTTCCCGGGTGAGGCAGATCCGTCGCCGGCCTCTGGACGGCCGCTCACAGCAGCTCTTGGCAGCTCACACCAGCTGCTGGCTGCTCACGCTGGCTGCCAGCCACACACAGTAGCTCATAGCAGCCCACTGCAGCAGGGGCTGCAGACTACGCCATCGCCGGCGACTCACAGCATCCCAGCTCCAGGTCAAGCTGTTGTTCACCATCTTAGCTGTAGAGGGCGCAGTGTCACTGGCCCTCGTGTGGGATCCGAACCGGGGTCCTGCTGCACAGAGCTGGCATCCCAAGACAGCTCTTAACCAACACTCCATTCAGCCGGCCCGACGCAGCTGCTGGCCGGCAGCTGGCATGAGCTGCCATGAGCTGCCATGAGCCACCATGAGCGGCCGTCCAATGGCCAGCGAGTGACTGCCTCACCCGGGAAGAGTGCAATGATAATACCAACATGGGCCAGTGAAGTGACATCCTCCACAACTAGACTGAAGAACAAAAGGACAGCAGCTTGTCTGTTCCCCTCCCCGATTCTCCAACACTGTTCCCCTCCTCCAACTCCCTAATAAAACCTTTGAAAGAAAGAAAGGAAAGGAACCAGGATTAACAAGTGTGTGGTATGTTGTTGAACACTTGGGGTGATACAGTACCTTTAGGAAATGTTTGGGGATCCCCACCTTCACCTTAAAGTACTGATTCTTTCAAGGAAATTAAGTGTTATCATCTCCCTGCTCAAATCTTAAATTTAACTGGGAGTTCTAGGTTGATCAAGTCTAGACACCCTAAGCAAAAATTCTACATCTCTGGAAAAAGCGCAAAAAGTGTTTTTTGATGTTTCTGACTACTGGATCTATATATACAAAGCAAAAGAGAAAATCAAGGGAAATTCTAAATCATTGAAACCCAAAAAGTAATTTTCACCAGAAATGTGCAAATAATTAAAGCAAAAGTCTAAGTTAGGGCTTGAAATATCTAGATAATTCTTTGCTTTTAATGGACTATGAGACTCGGTTAAGCTACACACTGGGATGATCCACATTGATATCCAAGGAAAAAGAACTGGGATAGAAAAAGGAGAGGAGGCAGGGAGATACTCTTTACTATCACATCAGGATAACAGTAAATTCATGAAACACTTCACGTGTTTATTGCCAAGGCCAGGTCAATTTTAGTTTCCTTGCTAAAGCCTTCTAAACCCACTCCAGGAACTCCTGTCTCCCGTCTCTGAACTTCCATTTCCATCTTAAATCAGGACCACACAGTTTATCGCTAAGTGTGTGAGTCTTATCTCCCCAGATGAAGTGTCTGGAAGTCCGGGTCATGAATCACTCCTCTCTTAGGGCCCTCACTTGGCAGCATGGGGCACCTGTGCAGTTCAGTACCTGGTGACTGACTGAATGACTAGGAGGTTTCTCTCCTCCAGAATGATGACCAGGAAGGGGAGTCACGCCCTTTTCCTTGCCATATGAGCATCTATCACCAGTAGGTGAGGAAGTGGCAATTCTCCACTGGTGACTCCGATAACCCCAAGGTGAAAAAGCAGCTGGTGAATGGATGTCATCAAGAGCATTTCCAGGAAGAGAAAGTCACTCTGGCATACCCAGAGGAGAGGAGGGGCAAAGGCCAGGGATTGGGGCAAAGGTCAGGGGTGAGAGTGCAGCTCCGCAAGATCCCTGTTTCATTCTGAATGGGCACACACCAGACATCATATGTGCACAATGTGTCATGTAAAGCGGCTGCAGTGTGCTTGACTCACACCAGGTATCTTAACATTGATTACATCCTGGAGCTTGGAAAAACACAGCATTTCCCTTCCAGTGTTGTTCCAGAATAACCCATACAAGCAGAGGTGTCGGGCCCGTACCAAGGGAAAAGATCTCCCAGAGCAGAATGCCGTAAGACCAGACGTCGCTCAGTGTGGTGTAGAGGTTGTCGAAGATGCTCTCGGGAGCCATCCACTTCACGGGGAGGAAGGTCTGCAGGGAAGGAGGCAGGAAATTAAACCCAGCGTACGCACTGATAATCTACAGCAGCAGAAATAGAAAGGGGTTCTTTTGGGCTAATAATAACTTGTACTAATAGTGTCTCTTGTGTGTATCATTCATGAGTGTCTCTTGTGTGTGTCATTCACTGCTATGCTCTCAGCACTCAGAAGAGAAGCTCTCAGCATTTCGTGGGTGTTCAATATATATTTGGTGAATGATGGATGGTCATTGCCTCTTAGGTCCTCCCAAGGAATAAGATCCAAAAATATTTAATCCTGAGTTTTTTTACCCAAAAAGTGTGAACCCTGAATGGACCTGTCTCCACTTTTCAGGTGTTCCTAGGAATGAAATTAAGAACAGAACCAGTGATTTGAAAGCCAATTACATTTTTTGAACTTTAAGAATAGTCATTTCCTACTACAAAGAGTCTGACATAATGATAATTCTGCAGCCTCTTTTGTGAGGCTGTCCAACCCTCAGAGGAAATACTAAATTGAGGCAGATACATCCAGCAGTCACATGAGCATCCTTCAGCCCTCTAAGGTTGCTGGGAAGATAACAGAGATTCATAACCTTTTTGAACAGTTGAGAAATTGGCTCCACCAAGTCCATTGATTTATTCAAGGTGCCTAAAGCTACAGGTCATGACCATAGAGTACATGAAACATACAGACATGGACACAGCCCAGGGTCCTTCTCTAGGTGGATATAGCAGCCCCACGAGCTATCCCACAACCAGTGCAGTGGAGTGACTGGAAAGTGTACATATAGGTGGCAGATGTATCCCAAACTACTCCATCTGCTTAAAGGTAGAAGGGGTGGGGGAAAAGGTTCAGGTGTAAGATAGAATGAGTATCTTTAAGGAAACTTTGTCTCTAAGATATGTGAACTCAAATGGTTTTCACATTTTAGGGGTCACAGACACCATTTGAATATTTGATAAAAGAGACACTCTCCTTGGAAATAATGTATGTACACACGCATGCGCAATTTACACATTAACAGCTAATGCTTACTGGATGCTTCTATGGGCCAGGCACTATGCTAAGCATTTTACATGAATTCACTTATTTAATCCCCATGGCAATGCAGGATTTAGGTACTATTGTCACTTCTCTGTTATAGATAAACTGAGATACAGAATGGTCAAGTAACTTCCCCCAAATCTCACACTAGGAGTGGGTGCTCACACCCAAGAGTCTGCTGGAGAGCCTGTGCTTTTCATATTGACCCTCTAGAGCCTGTTCATGAGTCTCATGGACTCCATACTGAAAATAGAGGCACATGAATGGCTAGAAGTAACACCTGATTTCAAAGATTCAGTGAGGGTGAGCATGCCAAAGAAGCAGGGAGAGCACATACGCTGCCTTTTGACACGTAGTTCGAATCATGCATGATGTCTCTGGCCAGGCCAAAGTCACAGATCTTCACAATTTTCCCTTGTGCCAGGAGGACATTGCGAGCAGCCAGGTCCCGGTGGACACACTGCACAGGAAGGAAAGAAACAATGTCAAGGTCAATCCATCTGCTGCTAGACAGCATCGCCCCTGCAAGACTGAACACTTACTTCATGGTGAAATGTGGAGTTTCCTGGCACACCTCAGGGAGGCCATCCTGGCATAAAGAGCTCACCTTTCCCAGGCTCTCATCCCAACCACTCCCAAGAGTGAGAAACCTCTAGCAAAAAGTAGACACCTGATGGTGTCAGATGCCCCACTCTGCTTTGGGGAAGAGGAAGAGAGAAGCAGCCATTGCTACTGGCCTCTCTGAGATCTATCTCCCACGCTCACCTCACTCAGACCTGCAGCCAAGGTCTAAAGAGGTCTCTGTTCCTTGAACACACTTACATTTTTTGAAGCCAAAAACTCCATTCCTCGTGCAACTTGATAGGTAAAGCTCAACAAATCCAACAAAGTGAGGCCTTCCGAGTTATCATCCGAAAGGAGGTTTTTGACTTCCGAATCTGCAGAGAAGGAATTAAGTGTGTTGGTGCTGGGGGACAGCATGAAACGTCACCCACTGTGCCACTCCCCCAGGGTGGGGCCGCTTGTCAGGCTGCAGAGGCTTGTCCAATAAAACAGATCTAAGATGTTTTCTTATAGTTTCTAGACATCATGGGTGGTTATCTAAACTATACAAGTTCTAGACAAAATACCTTGGAATTTAGGAATGAGCTTTTCAGATGGAAGTGAAAATCTGTTAGTAACTTGTCTTATTCAGGACTTATTCAGACCAAAGATATGAATAAAATTAGACTTGGTTAAAAATATACACGTTACATATTTCAGGCTAATGACTAAAATAATATAACTATGTTGTAAAACAAAAAATTAAAATTAAAAGGTATAAAAATAAATACTGTGCAAAGGCTCCATTTTTAAAAAGAAATATACCAACAGAAACATATATCTGGCTAATATATATGTCACCATCAGAACCAGTCTAATGGGTTCTCATATATTTTGTGGTTTTCCTCCCAAATTTCTTTTTTTCAACCTTGTTAGCAAATCACCTCAGCCACCATTAAAACACACATACACACTAAAATCTTCCATAATGAAGAGGGCCCTTTTCAAAAAGTAGTTTTTAGGAATTGCTTTTATTTTTCTTTTTAAAGCCACCTTCATAGTACTTGGCTTATTTGGTGAATAAAGCAACCACCACTCAGAATGGAGGTAGTAATTTTAAAGATCAGTGCCAATGACTTTGCATTTAGTTCCCTTTGTTTGTAACTTGTCCACTTTCCCCGGTTAGCCCCATCTTGGAAGGGTCCCAGGGTTTTCGAGGAAGGAGGCAATTTAGGCCAGCAGTTCTCAGTTCTTTTTGCAATTTTTCAGGCAAGTGAGGAGTAGCTGCAGCCATTCACATTTTTCCAGCCAGCTCTAGGAACAGGCCAGAAAGCAGCAGTCTGCCTGCCAACAGGGCCTGGGCTGAGCATGAATCAGGTTCCCTTGACATCTGGAGCCTGGTCCAGCCTGGGAAGCAATGTAAACTATTTTTAACAATATGAGAGGGAAGAGGAAGCACTGATTCCGACAACCCTCACTGGCTAATCTTTAAAAAGAGCTTGGAAGTGTACCCATTTGGCAATGGGAAATGAATGGATCTTGGAACTGCAGCAATGGAAAATATTATTGTGTACTGAGCTTTGCAAAATGAGCACATTCTTTGTGTAATGGATTGTACCTTTCACTTAAGAACTCTGAAAGCATTCAGAGCACATTAGCGATTTTCAAAACAATTTCCATAGCAGCTCAACACTTTTTTGCATCAACCAATGGGAGGGCTCAGACCCAATAATACAGGATCACAGGACAAGTCAACGTCAGACCCATCTAGCAACCTCCTCCTCATTCCAAGCCTGTGATTAGACGAGAACTCTAGAGGAGCCACCCCACAGCAGATGTGGAGTGGTCCACCTGGTATGGGCATCAGCTGGGCTCCCTGGAGTTTATACATCAGTTTAGCCCCGCCACATGCGCATCTGCTTTGAAAACAGGCAGATCTTCCTTCAAATAACATGCAGTTGAAACACCCAACACCCTTGTCAGAAAATATAACCTCTAATTGTCCACTTTCCAGTTTCTACCACAAATTGGATATTAGCAAAGCTGAAAGCAAGGGCTACTGAACTCATAGATAACAAAGACTTATATAATTATATTTTTAAAAATAATATTAGGACTCAATATAAGATTGTCACTTTTAATTTGGCCAAGGGCATTGAGAAAAAAACATCAATTATCACCATACTGTCATTAAAAAGAAAAAAAGACATGTTAACACCAAAAAGAAAGCTATTTAAAAATGATTATATTTAAAGTTTGAAACATTCATTACATTAGGTCTGTCTTTATTCGTTTTCTTCTTTTCAATTCACAGGTCACAAACCTATGAAAACATTCACAGCCCCGGCTTGTACAGATCTGCATTTAGGGGCCTTGTGGCCTGGCAGTTCTACTTACCATGCCCGATCACCTTCTGAGCATTTTAAGTATCACGTTCAACCACTGGGAGATCACAACACCCAAAGAGTGAGCATAGACATTTTTACCTAACATAGATTTCTTCTTATAGGAGGCTGGGCGATCATACAGCGATCTCTGGATGTCTGAATATTTAGAAACTTCTTTCCTTTCCAGCATGGGGACATACTGCGTGGTATCAGCTTGCTTCATGTCCATGTAGTCACCATTGTTTTCAAAAGATAAAATAACATAACTGGAAAAACAGAAAAATAAACCTTATCCCGGTGTCCCTCTGGAGTGATCAATTCAACATTCAGTCACTGAAGAGCAGCTGCCTACAGTCTGCAAGGTAGTGGGGTGGGCACGGGGATGTCAGGGATGAGTAAAAACAAAACCTATTTGTACCCTTCACATGGGGTGGGCTAATCGGGGAGCTGAGCATTAATCAATAATCACACAAGTACACAGATCATCTCCGTGTGTGCCTGTCTTTATTCTGTTTCTCAATTCACAGGTCACAAACCTGTGCCACGTGACCACGTGGCTTAGACAATTCCTACTACTCGATAAATGTAGCAACAATTTGGTGTCCGAGTAATTTAATATGAGGTGAACTCATTGTACTTTCTGATGTTACAGAACTTTATATCTGCAGGGATCTTTACAGCCACTGTAGGCTTCTGCCGGGGGGATCACTATCATTGCCTTGATTTACAGGCCCGGGTTCAGCAAGGACCAGTGTCTCAAGTTTGGGGATCCTGAGACAGTTTCTCTTAAGATCAAGCACTGAGGCATCCCTGGCAAGTGCTGCACTTGATAGGTCTTAAGTGGACTACATATAAACAGGAAAATGACTTCCAGAACAATTCCAACTCTTGCTGTCATTCAAACCTATCAGTAAGGCTCCCCACACGATATCCTGGTCCAAAACACTTGCAGCTATTGTGTATCAATCAGCACCATGTCACGGGATGAGAGGGCAGGGTAGCTGGACTATAAGTCTTGCTTCCTCCTGGCATGGACTCTGCATACATGGACTCTATCAGTACATGGGTTTTTTTTCCATTGGTGAGGCTTGAAAGACCATGATTCACAGCAACATCTCTCTCCGCACCCACCTCCGTGTGCTTTCATCAGCAGGGTTCAATCCAAAGATGTCCAGCTCTTTCTTTGGCTTCTCTGGGTGGTGGCTTAGGAAGCTGTCCCTATTCTTATGCAAATAGTTGACCAAATCCCCATAGAAGCAGTACTCGGTGATGATGTAAATGGGACCTGTGGGGACCAGAACCGGTTAGTTAGGAGATGAGTATGAAAACGAAGAACAGAGACGAGATGTTGCTCAAAAACAATGAGCTTTCATCAGTTCAATGGAATTCAGTCAACTCCATTCAAGGGACTTATATTCACTGGCATGTTTGGAGGTACAGATTGGGGAATTAGAAAGCTGAGTATGACAGTTTTTACAATGGTAGATGTTCTATGAAAACTCTCCCTCCCAGGTTAGTAACTTTACCTGACTTGGTACAGGCTCCCAGTAAGTTTACAATGTTTAAATGTGGTCCCAGGTGAGTCATTATCTTCAGTTCAGACATGAGAGCTTGTTTTTCACTGGATCTGGCTGTGGCTGTTGAAGAAATAAATCACATGTCAGTCTAACTGAGCTACCCACTTCCCTGAAAAAGCCAAAAACATGGCTAATCCTGTGATTGGATATTATTTCATTTACCAAAAGCCAAAAGAGAAACAGAACATAACTTGGTCTAGGGGCCGGCCGAGTGGCGTGATGGTTAAGAACTGGCTTGGGACGCCAAAAGGCCCCGGTTCGGATCTCACATATGAGGGCCAGTGACACTGCCCTCCACAGCTAAGATGCTGAACAACAGCTCAACCTGGAGCTGGGCTGCCGTGAGTCGCGGCAACGGCGTAGGCTGCAGCCGCTGTGGCAGTGGGTTGCCATGGGCTACCGTATGTAGCCAGCAGCCAGCGTGAGCGGCCAGCAGCCGCAGTGAGTGGCCGTCCAAAAGCCGGCGATTGATCTGCCTCACCCGGGAAGAGCACAATGATGGTGCCAACTTGGGCCAGTGAAGCAACATCCTCCACAACTAGACTGAAGAACAAAACGACAGCAACTTGTCTGTTCCCCTTCCCCCAATTCCCCAGCACTGTTTCCATCCCCCCAATTCCCCAATTAAAAAATAAAAATAAAAAAATAACTTGGTCTAGCTTCTCTAGACCTTAATAATAAATCCTTAGTCTTTAGGGTTCAAAAGAAATCACTAAAAATAACAACTCTTGATTTTCCAACATACAGGCAACAAAAACACTCTAAATAAACCCAACTGACAAAAGTGTCTAAATACACATAAAACCTAGAGTTGAAAAAAACCAAGATTTAGTCCTAAATTTGGCATTTACCGGCTCTGTGATTTTGAGTAATTTATTTAATATCTCCATGTTCAAAAATCCCCAGGAAGGGACACTTACGTTTAAGCATCTTCACTGCTACTTTCATGACAGGTTGGGACCGGCTTAATCCATAGGCAGTTCCTTCAACCACTTTCCCAAACGCACCAGATCCCAGGATACGACCTGTGGGCAACCAGAACCATTAACACACAGAGACATCAGGCATCTCATCAGCTTTATTTACCATGGCCAGCGCTTGTGGGTACACAGCTGGGTGGTGTTTTTCCTGTTGGAGTAAGCATAATGATTCCTCCAAATCATCATGTCAAAACCAGAACTGAGCCCACAGGGAAGGAAATTAGTATAATTGCTTTTGTCAAATAACATTTGCAAGGGAAAGGAAAACACAGACGGGAGAAAGGAGGGTGCAGCCCTCCAGGGTGGGAGCACTTTGTCTACCAGCTTGCGTGCTGGGCCAGACCATGGACTCCGTTGCACTTGCTTTCTGTGGCTCTCACCCAAACCCCCTGGTTCTTTGCCCTTCTGTTTTCCATATGCAAACAGGGGCATCTTTTGCATCAGTAAGTCCTTATCCGCTGGAAACACTTCAGTATTCAAAATGTCCCTGACTCCAATGAGTGATGAAGTAAACTTCAGGCTGGGCCCCTGGCTGCCTGTTTGTCAGGAAGACCAGGAATCACACAGGCTAAAGGTGCCTGGTGAACACAACACTTTGCTGCATGTTGGGAGATACAAAAAGAGATGCAAGCTGTCGTTCCCACTCTTAAAGAGCTCGCAGTCTAAAAGGGACTGCTCACCTGCTTCTGAGTATTTTAAGTACGCTCCTTGACATATTAGGGATATTGCCATTTTCCCCATATTTTAATACTTTTTAACTTGCCTCAGCAACTTGTCCCTTTTTGTAAAACAGGGGATGGAAATATATAATAAAGAAGCTTAGTTGCCAGGTATAAGTATTTGAAATTGGGAGCGCCTACCTAGGATGTCTCTTTGATTTCAGGTGAAGTGGCTCTCTAAGAAGACCTAACCTTGTATTTTGGAATCAAACAGGTGGATAATTAAAAACTACCTTTGGAAGGAGAAGGGGAAGGGATGAGACAATACAAATGGGTAATTGTAATATGGCCGCAGGGATAGAAAAAGACAGTCCGAGGAATACAATCAATAATGTTGTAAGTATTTCTTAGGGGGCCAGATGGACCCATGTCCTTTTGGGGAGTCCACTTCATAGTTGATGTAGAGGCCTGACCACCACATTGTATTTCTGAAACTGATGTTGAATAATACTGTATGTCAACTATAATTATATATACATATAACCTCGGGACATGGAGTAGAGTGCGGGAACGGATTCAATGGAATTGTAATAGATAAGCATGATATCGGGGGTGGGAGGGCAGTGGATGGGGGGGGGGGGGTTGTTACTTTGTGAGGGTGAAAAGGGTAACTATTGCATTGTTCTGTACACCTGAAACTAACAATAAAAATAAATAAATAAATAAATAAATAAATAAATAAATAACTACCTTTGGCATCCTTCAAATTACATATCATTAGAACATTCATGGTGACACAACCTTTAGGTCTAACTTTCATTTCTCTGTCCTGTTTTCATTAATTCAGAATGTGATTTTTTTTTTTAATTCCCTGGACTAAAGCTTCATGTGGTCCCAGCCCAAGATTGCAATATTTGAAAAGTCTGTGATAAACTGGCTTGATTATCTTACATGTTTTGCTTTAAAATGTACCTATATTTTTATATTCTATATTCTAAATATACATATTCTAAAGAAGTATCTAATACATCCTCAGAATATACTGGATCAAATTATATTTTGTGGTTGTCCTCATTCATTTCTCATCTGTTCCTTTTTAGTCACGGAAAATCATCTCATTTTCAATTTGTGTCATTTCCAAAGCAAAGCCATTTTGATGGGTATCTTTGGCAGGTCTCCTCATATTCTCTTCTCCTTTTATAAAATTTTCTTTAACCATAACTTTCTATAAACTGAGATTTTTTAAATCATTGCAGTGATCCAATTAACTCATTTTCAAGACAAAAAAAAAATCTCTGAAAGCCAGTTTCTATTACCTAACTCTTATTAAGCACAAGTTTAAATTCCTCATTCCTTCATGGGACTGTAAAGAGTCAAGTCTGTACAAATCGAAAGGGAATCTTGGATGATCACCCCAATAGGTGCTTACCCAGCACTAGTCCATCTCTTGGAAACTCCCATCTCGAGTCATAAGGCAGCTGCATCGGGTCCACATAAATATATTCATGTCCATCGGGGCTGATTGATTCAATGACCCTCCAGCGAATTTCATACCTCGGTTTCTATAAATGACCAGGACAGGTAACTGGTGAATTACCAGAGTCCGGACACACCAAAGGTGAACTGGAGCAGCAAAGTGACCAGACGTAGTAGGATTCAACACGTTCACTCAACACATAGTTACCAAGCAACTTCTCTGTGCCAAGCACTGAACTAGGTGGCTATTTTACTTGTTCTTATTGGCTTCAAAGATATTGAGTTCTTTGAGAAAAATATCTACCTGTTTCCAAATGACAACCAGGACAATCAGTGAGATGATCACAATCACCAATAGCACCAGGACTGCTGCCGCCACCGTGAGTTCAGAACGCAGAGCTGGGGGAGAAACAGAGAGCCATGATGGAAAATTTGCACAAACATGCAGAAGGGCAGGTAGGCAGTGTGCCTGTGTCTGGGCCAGAAATCTCACTGCTCGTGGAGAAGCCGGAGGGACTTGGATCATTTTAGGGATGGGCAATAGCATCTCTCAATTATCTACACACATAAGACTACTCCAGCTCGTCCCTTAAAACAGAAAGGAACAAAATCCAATCAGGGGAATGCCATATTTTCTCTAAAGGTGCTCCAACATTAATCTTCTGGACAGAATGTGAATTGGAATATAAAGACTGATAAATGAGATGGACATGACTTTAAGTTCAGAAATTTAAATTCAACTTATTTTGAAAGGGTGCATTTTGTTTACGTTGCCTTTGACTTCGTTCATTTTTTTTTTTTTTTAAGAATTCAACCTGTCTCAACTGTTGTTACGAGGAAAAGGCAGAAGATCCTTCTTCCCGCTTTGAATTCCCACATGCACACTAAAGAGGCTGGGTAGTTATACTGTTAGACAAGCAAATGCTGAGGGGCCTCTGAGAGGTACAGTTTTGTATTTGAATCGGAAAGAAAGGACTCCCACACAGATGCGCTGAGAAGGCCCTGTAAGAGCATTCAGAGCCGTTCTGCCTTGGGACCTTCGTTCTTATAGGACCCCATTAGGGATTTAAAGTTCCATCTGAGGGAAAAAGGGCTTGGCTGATGATTGAGAGTTGTCCTGACTTATGAAAAACTCACTGGGAGCCACCAGCTTTAGCTCTCGGTTCTCAGCCCCAAGGAGATTCTTAGCCAGACATCGAACCGCAATGGTCTCCTCCACTTTGGCGAATGTCACCCGGCCCTCCACTGTACTCCTGTCTCGGGGGTGGACCTCCGTGATGATGTTTGAGATGTTGTTGGCCAGAATCGTCCATGAAGTCTCATTATTACATCTGGAGAGAAAAAGGACATAAATACAGAGCTGATTATCAGGAGTAATGGAGGTGAGTGGAGCAGTGAGAATAATCTAAGATGGCAAGCCCTTCTGATCTGGTCTACAATTTGGGGATGTTACAGGTTGATTTTCTTACTTTATGAGCCTATTAACATTAACACTTGTTTGCACACACCCAATAGAAAATAACCTACATGGACATAATTGAAAGTTAACTATTCACGAATGCAAGACAGAAATAAACAAGGTCAATCAAATATAACTACCAACCCCAAGCCTTGAACCGAGAAGCAAACTGAACAGTTCAACTTCAAGAATGTTTTAACTATCCATATTTTGTATTCCTTCAAAAGGGTCTGGCGGCCTCCCTTCTCTCCATCTGCACTGTGAGAGGCCCTAAGGTGTCACTGGGGTTGGGGTGATCCTACAGCTGAGTTATGGGACCTAGATTCCGCTCCAGTCAAGATCCAAGTCAGCCCCTTAGCCCTAGGACAGGGCAGGTCTAGGAGTCTCAGGCTTCAGGAGAAGCAATCAAGGTTTCTGAACACAGCCCCTTGCCCTGGGTAGAAGTGTGAACATGTCGCTCATGTGCCCATTTGAGAAGGTTGAGAGATGGGACACGAAGGAGCAACTGGTGGGTTAACTCCCACCAAAGGACAGGTAGGCAAATATAGTAGTGAGCAATCACATGGGCAGTATTTTTATTTATGCTCATATGCCAGTCTAGACACCAAATAAAGTTCACCATATAAGAAATAAGAGGTAAAAATGTGGGTTAAGGTGGTAAAAATCCTCTTATAGCGGTAGTTCTTTAAATTCATCATACTGTCAGATTACAGACTCTTTGGGAATCTGATGAAAACCATTGACCTTCTCCTTACAGCTACTCATGAACACAAGTGCATGTGCACACACATGCGCTCACACACACACACACGCATGCACACACCCACAAGGTCCAATATTCAGAACCCTAACTTGTAGTTTATGAGACTTAGGCTGAATAAGAATCACAAGTACAAAAAAGAGCCAGCAAAAAAAATAAAATGCATTGGAGGTCCTTTGCGTCAAGAAAAAGAAATTCTGACCACAAAGGAAAAAGGAACACCTGGTTTCCGTACTTCTTAATATCCTTGCAAATCATCCACTCAATATCAGGAAGAGGTGTCCCTTCAGCTGTGCATCTCACAGTCTGTCCCCCCGTAGAGCCATGGTGGTCGTCGACCAAGTCCAGAATAGATGAGGGAACTGCAGGAGGTAGAAACAAATCGGAATTGAATGGTTTGTGACCCAGAACTTCTGGGAACTACAAAGTGAATATGAGTCCAGAACTTGCCCACAGGGCATTTGATCGTACAAATCAAGTAACCGACCAAGGCGGAGGGGGGCCTGGAATCAGTTATGTGCATAATAATGTCCCAGTTTGCCACAGACCCACTTGTTTAAGAGCATTTTCACAGTTTCAGTGTCTTGGGATGTGTACCCTGTGGTGTTTTAAATCTGGAGTGACGAAAGCAAAAAAGTTCCTGTGGTTATTTGACTTGAAAGGCAAAGAGGCTCTTAAAATTAATATAGCTTGGGATTCAACTAATGAATTCAGCTAAAGTATAACCTAAAGCAGCATTTACCAAAGTGCATCTGTGGGATTTTATTAGGTTTTAATTTTTTTTTAATCTGTGATCAAACACTTTAATAAATACGCTAATGCTCGTATCATAGATTTATTGTGAGGGTCAAATGAGCCCACCTAAGACAATACCTGGCACATGATAGATACTCAGTGAAGAGGTGCTGCATCTGAATATAAATAGACTTGGGCACTCCTTTCGGGTAAGGGCCACGGTACGTCTACAAGGGAAGCTAAACAGAAAGGCCAAAACTCTCGGGCACAATCTAAGGTCATCTGGACCAAAAAGCATCATTTCACTCTTGCC
This sequence comes from Hipposideros armiger, assembly GCF_001890085.2. NCBI lineage: Eukaryota > Metazoa > Chordata > Mammalia > Chiroptera > Hipposideridae > Hipposideros > Hipposideros armiger. The sequence goes on from NW_017731403.1 coordinate 1,181,091, forward strand.
AGAACTGTAGGTGCCAGATTGAGAAGTGGGTGGTAAGGAAGTTGTTGGAGCTTAGGAATTCCCAGTCAGGCTGTTCCAGAGTAGACTGAAACCTCCCAGCATTGTGTGAATTCTCAAGTCCAGCAAAGCTATCCCTGACATGTGACATCTACAGTCCCTACTTCTCCTGTAAAAGTGTTGCTTTCCCCTCCACGACCTGGGAGAAAAGGGCCAGGCTCTCCTCGGGAGACACTTGTTCACTGAGGCAAGCATTGTCTTTAAATCGCCCTTACATACCTTGAGTTAAGAGTTCAAAAGTATAGCTCTCCACATCATCTTCATTTTGAACCACGATAGTATAATGGCCACTGTCTTCTTCCTTAGCCCGGATCAGCTTTAGTTTGCTTCGATACCTTAAAAGAAAAGGACTTTGTGTCAGCAAGTAGCAGCCAAATAAATGCCAATTGCTTCAGCAATTACTGTGTTCCATTTAAATTTTAGTTTTGTAAAAAATAAAGACATCTTTTTCTCTTGTCAGGATCATTCCTTTTCTGGAGTTTTCCACACACTTTCTACATGTTGAAGGTCTGCATTGTGGGCATTTATTTCTTAAGCAGGAGGCCAGACATTTTGAGATGAGCAATTGCTTGTGTGACTCCAAGAGGAATCAAGTCTCTGAAGGCCTGACTTCTGAATGGGCATAAATGCATCTCACCAACTTTCCTTTTACAAAACAAGATAAAAAAACTTGACTTTTACCTTTTTAAAAATTACTTGCTTCCCCTAAACATCCATCCTTTAGGTAGTTCAGCTGAACAAAGGAACACCGTTGGAAGAATGAGGCCCTCTCCATAAATATAGATTGATATGGAGAGGTCGCCAGGATATAACATTCCTACCTGCTTATATTTGTTTTTAAAAATGCTGGAAGGTTTCATAAGAACCTAATGAAACTAATAAAAATGTTTCCCTGTAGGTGGGGAGGAGGGGGTTACTGGGCAGATGGGGACGGGAATGGAATGAGGCTTCTTACAATGAGCCCTTATTATGTTTGAATATTTTTAAAGCATAGGATTCTATCACCTATTCAAAGCAATAAATTTTTAAAAATATATTTCTTCATACTTTATTAAAGGGAAGTTTCCCCCAAAGATTTCTTACACATATTGTAAACGACATTTGGCTGTGTATGTGTGTGTGTGTCTGTGTGTGTGTCTGTGTATGTGTACTTGTGTGTATGTGCATCAATTTGCCCATTTGATTGTCCTTCTTTATAAAACATCACAGGATCGAAAAGCAACTTGAGTGGAGAAGAGCACTGGTTATGGAGTGAGCAGATCTTGGGCATTCCTAAAATTCTCCATGCCTCAATTTCCTTACATGTAGCATAGACTAATTGTATGAATAGCACAGAGTTATTTAAAGAATTAATTAAATAAAATTGTATGTGTGAAAGCATTTCATAGGCTCAACAGTAACCTGCAAATGTAGAGTCTTTTAGCCCAAGTTGCCAGTCACTAGGCCCTGTGATGAGAGCGTGCGGGGCTGGTTTTCCCTCTGCTGCACCATACTGGGCACACTCCCTGACTGGATTTCCTTAGACAGAGAGAACGCTTAGGCATGTCTGACTGCTCATTATCAAACGATCTTCTGTCCTTCATTTTCTATACTTGTTCAGCCAAGAAATCTGGTGGATCCACTAGTTCCAAGCTCCAGGAAGCCAGAAACCCCATCCATCGTGTGCATCCATGTGTTCTCTGGCCCATAATAGAAACTAGAAGAATATGTGCTGAAGGAACTCTTGACTCACTTGAATAGGCAGCTTTCCTGAACCACTCAGCGGGCGAGCCTTGTCTTAATGTTGATTAGCGCTTTCAGATAGTGCTCGTGCGAGTGTTTGCAAGTGTTGGCTGTGCCAGGATTTCCTTATTCCTCCTGGCCTCAGCCTAGTGGGAAGCTCAGCCCTTCCCACCTCTTCGTGTGCCTTCATTTCGCGTTAGCAGAAAGCCTTCCAGATTCAGTATTCCATTTCTTTTTCCATGGCCATCCACAGAGGTCGTGTAAGTTCATTTTCTCAGATGCTACTTCTCAATGACATGTGGAATTTAAATTCAGAAAGAAGAGAGCAAATCTTGAGGTTAAATGAACTGATAAAAGAGGTTCTGTCTCCTCTTCCCTGGTGGCTTGAAGTAGAGGACTGACGTTTGTCTCTCTGGGATGGTTTCTGAGAAGGGTGTCGAGCTGGATTAGCTGGGCCCTTCAAGATGTACCTGCTGCTCCTGGTTTCTAATCAGAGCTTAAAACTGCAAAAGACCTCAAATATCATCTGATCCAATTCCTTGCCTTGAAGGACACAGGTATTACTTACCCTACATTATAGATGAGGAAACTGAGGCTGAGAGGTGACTTACCCAAAACTCTACCACCAGTTAAGACATGAGAACAGTCTACCACTCTCATCAGAGGGCTACCCAAATTCTCCATTGTACATTTTCTCCTAACCAAATTTAAACAGACTCTACTCTGATTTCCTGTGCAGACCTCACTGGGGCAAATGTGTTTCAAATTAAGTCAGTGATGATTTGTTTCATATTAGCTTCTGTGATAATTGTCTTACAACTGGAATTGCCATATCTGTCTACTTGCAATATGAATGCTGGACATCAAGGAATCTAGTCAATCCAAGTGGGTCCAATTTTGTTTTCTTTCTTCCACCCCTCACTGGATCCAGGAACCTATCTTTTATTGGAGGCAGAGCTTTTTAGTTCTACTTTCTTCTTATTTTATCATTAAATACTTACCAACATACTATCAATATATTTTAATGCTATCAATTAAAGGTGCTTGATTTCAAGTGTCTCCTAACTCAGATTGCTACATTTTCTGGATTAACTCCTGGTTTGGGTTGTAGGACATGCACAAACATCAGTCGATCTAGGGACACACAGAAAAGGAGAAGGCATGCTTGGGAAGGGTGTTTCTTTACCTTATTTCCTGAATCTTTTCTATGTCGGTGGTGATCTCAGTGAGGTTTTCTATCAGAGTCAGGTTGTCTTTCAGCCAGGATATCCTGGGAGGGGGGTAGGCCTGCACATCCACCACAAAATGTTTCACTTCATGCAGGTTGACAGCTTCCAACTGGCTGAAGTTGGGTTTGATTTCAATGAACCCTTTCTCTGTACAGGGAAGAATTTCCATTAAATAATGATTACCGCACAGTGGGTCCCGAGCAGCATGGACGACCGACACGTTAGAAAGCAGAATGTACCATGGACAGAAATGGTGACTTTCTTCATTTCTTTAACCTCCTTAGTGGCCTGGCGAGCAGCACATTCGTAATCTCCACTATCCTTCACCGTGGCCTCAGGGACCATCAGAGTGTACACCAATTTGATAGATGGGACCTTGATTTCTTCCAGCATTGTGATGCCTTTGCCTTTCTACAGCAGAAGAGAGGAAAACCAACGTTAAAAAGCTCGCTTCTAGGAGTGAACTCATGTAAACTATGGACTGTGGGTGACAATGACATGGCAATGTAGGTTCATCAATTGTAACAAATGTACCACCCTGCAGGGATGGTGATACTGGGGGAGGCAGTGCACATGTGGGAGCTGGGGGAGTATGGGAAATCTCTGTATCTTCCACTCAATTTTGCTGTGAACTTAAATTACTCTAAAAAATTGAATCTGACAAAAAAAATTTTTTTTCAAGCTAGCTCCTTAGAACATCATGTTTTAAAAGGATATTTAATGACATAGTAAAGTATTTGTGCTATATTGCCAAAAGAAAAAGGATAGAAAAAAGTACTTTTTAAAGTATAATACCTATTAAGAATTAAACATTTATCTATATATACAAAGTATTTAAAGGATTTATCTCCCTAAAATATTGGGTTGTCGGAAAAGTCATGACATATTTTTTTCTATGTTTTTCGTTGCAAAAATGCGTCATGATTTTTCCAACAACCCAATATTAACAGTGAGCTCTGGGAAGTAGCTTTTCCTGTTTCTCTATATTTTATCAAGTTTCAACAATAAATCTGTATTACTTTTATTATCAGACAAAAAAATTGATTATATTTTTGTATATTTTGGGGCCAAATTAGCACGTACTTTGGTTTGGGGAGGGGGGGGAATGTCTATACATCCAATAAATGAAAAAAACCTTTATGTTTTAAGGATTAAAGGCAAACAAGTACCAACAGAAAAACCAAATAGTTTCATATTTCAGGGAAGATGTTCACATACTGAACTATGAATGAGGCTTATAAGGCAATATGTGAAAATGCCCAACTTCCAATCAGATGAGATGCCCCAGAGAGAACAGAAGAGCAGCAGCAAAACTATCAAATACCAAAAAGAGCAGAAAGCAGAAATTTGCATATCAGGAGTGAAGGGGAAAATATATATATATATGTATATATATATATATATATATGTTTTTTGTACATATATGTATATATACATATAGTATGTGTATATGTTTTTATGTGTATATATATATATGTATATACATATATATGTTTTTTGTTCTTCCCAAGGCTGTTGTGTTAAGCACCGTTAATCATTTCTGCATTGCACCGTCAGTCTTTTACACTCAGTTCTCTTACACACTTACTACAACGCATTAGAATAAGTGAAGCACTGTGTGTAAATCCCCAGTGACCGGAGATGGCACAGTGGTCCCCCTTCCTCACTTTTATCTCCACTCCTCCTTTCTTCCACCTTCTGTGCATAGGTTGGCTTCTAGCAGACTGCTTGGGATTTAGCAAACATCATTACATCTTTGCTGAATGATTCAAGTATTGCCTGTTCACTGAAGGTAAGACATGCAAAGAAAAGACCAGGCAGGTAGGAGTCAGAACAGTGTCCTGGGTGGCAGACAACAGAGCAGAAATGGAAAGGGAGCAGGCAATCAACATTATCAAATGCCTCAAAACCCAAAGGCATGGGAGCCAAAAAACAAAAGAAACAAACAAAAAAAGAATTAATGACTACCTCAGCAATTAGCAAATCTTAAAATCTATGCATTTTTTGCTTTTCTAATTTTTCGGTTATCTTGTAGCCATAGAAGCTTTCTATTTCTTTCTGACTTATGAACAAGAAGGCTCAGTGTACAATCTTGATACATGCTGAACATCCTGGTCCAGCTATTGTCATCTCAAACTCTCCCACTGCTCAAAGAGCCATAAGTCATCTAGCCAAATGTGCTCATTGTAGAGATGGGAAGCTGAGGTCTAGAGAAGCTGACAGATAAGTCTTTGGAGCCCTGCTGTGCTCTACTCCATGCCACCAGGAGCCGCGAGGGTACCTACCACTTCTCCAGGGTAAGTCCACTGAAGGTCAACCACCTCGTTGTTAAAGACGGCACAGGTGACCACAACTGTTTCCCCTGATTTATACACAGTTTTAGGAGCTTCCATTTCTAGATCAAGTTCTGGTGTGGCTATTTGAAAAAAGAACAAACACAAGGACCTAAATATCCATAGTATAATTAGGATCCTAATTATAGGTTTGGGTGTTTTTGGGTTTTTTTAAGAAAACGTTGAAAAATAATTTGAAAACCACTTTGATCAAGACAAGATTTTGAAAATCTCAGAAGCCTTGATTCTGAGTTGGCATACATAATTTGGCATGTAGTTATAATACAAAATAGCACACGTGTGTGTGTGCGCGTGCGCACACACACACACACACACACACACACACACACAGAATAATAACGATAGTAAAAATAAATTCCAATTAAACAGAACACCACATTCCTGAACATTTGGGTTAATTGTGACTGTAGTCTTTTGCAATCACCTTTACTGATGTCTTCATTCATTTAATCAACTAACCTTTACTGACCAGCACTCCTCTAGGCACTAAGCTCCTATCCCATCATTCATTCTCTTCTTCTTTCCCACTCTGCTCCCCAATTTTATTCTCAGCACTTTTCCAAAACCTAGCACAGTGCCTGGCATAAAACAAGCCCTTGAGAAGAGTTAAATGGCATACTCTTGCTGCTGCCACACCTACAAGTAACTGTTCAATAAATCGTTGACCCCAACATGTATTATACTTTCCCACTCTCATTAACTACTCACATCAAAGGGATGAAGTCTGCAACTACAAGCCTTTCTCAAAATTCAAAATCACTTTTCTTTGGTTGCTAAAATTAATCTAGGTGTCCATCCCTCCCCCATATGTATTTGTTTTGAAGGCCTCTGTAGTCAGGAATGTGAGTAAAACAGTAAGAGGCTTATACAATAAAAGAATTCCTTACAGTATTTGAACTAATGAAACACAAAATCTTACAGGGGTAAGAAAGCTTTTACCTTCAATAAGGCTAAGCTTCATATTATTATAGCCACAGAGGTCAGCCTAACATTGTATGGGAAACATGGGGTCCTAAATCCCCAAATCAGAATTCAGGATCTCCATCCATCACCAGGGACTATGATTTTTTTTTTTAAATCCTATATGCATCTGATTATTTTGCCTGTCACTCTTATTTAAAGGAGGGAGAGGGTACACGTACATTTTAAAGCATAAACATTAAATGGAATGGTCTGGAACTTCTTCCCTCTGACGGTGGCCTCACAGATATAGGGCCCAACAGTGAAGGTTCCGTTAAAGCCCTGTCTGCTGTCGTAAGAGGCAAGCACCACCCCGTCACTGCTGAGTAAGGTCACCGGAGTATCAGGATCAGTCGTTCGACAAGGTATGATGGCAGAATCATCGTCTTCCACGATGACCAAGTAATCTGTCATTCCTAGAGGTACGAAGGCTACATCTGGGTCTGTGGTTTAAAAAAGGCAGGCAGATTAGGTATTTATTTCGCCTTTACACACATAAGCAAAACAATTACCCCTTTGGCACTAATCTTATTAAGAATGAATTTTGCCTTCACACATATGTCCAGAAGCTGTCACCCTACTGACACGAGTCATCATACTAGCTAAAAAGTGATTTTAAAGTATGAACAATGCCAAATTGTCTGTACCCTAATAAAAAATACTGATGATACCTATAAATAGTAGCCAGGAATTAAAATAAAAAAATTAAACAACTACTGGGCCGGCCGAGTGGCTGGTTGGTTAAGAGTTGGCTTGGGAGCATGAGCTCTGAGCAGCAAGGCTGCCAGTTTGGATCCCATGTGGGCCAGTGACACTGCCCTCTACAGCTAAGATGGTGAACAACAGCTCGACCTGGAGCTGGGCTGCTGTGAGTCGCTGGCAACAGCGTGGGCTGCAGCGGAGCTGCAGTGGGCTGCCGTAGGCTACTGTTAGTGGCTGGCAGACAGCGTAAGCTACCATGAGCCGCTGGGAGTGGCTGTCCAATGACTTGCAACAGATCTGCCTCAGTGGGGAAGAGCGCAATGATCACAATACCAACATGGGCCAGTGGGGCGACGTCCTCCACAGCTAGACTGAGGAACAAAGGGACAGACAGCAACTTGTCTGTTCCCCTTCCCCCGATTCCCCAACGCTGTTCCCTCCCCCAATTCCTCAATAAAATCTTAAAAAAAAAAATTAAACCACTAAAAACAAAAAAAATGGACAAAATAATCAAATTGGTTCAAAACAAGAGAAAATATTCATAATGTTTAAATTAGGAAAAGTTTTTTAAAATTCCTATCCCTGGTGGTCAGCTCATGGCTAAGCCTAATCAATCAGGGTGGCTGATGTGAGAAAGCATGACAGCCCTCCAACTGCAGGGGCCACGCAAGGCCACACCCCCCAGGGCCCCTTTAACAGCCAATGAACTACGTTGAACTGGGGTTCTTTAGGCTGGAGGACTCCCGGAAGTTCCCTAGAGGTGTAGGATTCATCTACCCCGCCTCCTCTCCTTCTCTCTTCGGCTCAGGGTCACACTTAGCATGCAGTCAGACAGCTCCCCCAGCCTCTGCTAGATCCCGCCCCATTTTCTCTCACAGGCCTCTCCCCTAATAAAACCCTTGCATGATTAATCCCATCTTACTCCTATCTTGGCATCTGCTTCTCAGAGGACAAAAGATAACATCATTACTATGGAATGTGCCCCTGATTTTTAATTAAAAAGAAAAAAAATCCCTTCCAATTCATCAAGAGTAGATATATATTTTATTGAATTTGAAAAATAGCATAGTTATTTGTAAACTATTGAGCTATAAGCAATTAGGCCTACCTAATTAATGTGCGTCCCCAACACTTAGCACAATGCCTGACATACAGGAAATGCATAGTAAATATTTGTGGGACTTAACTGCACTGAACAGAAATGAGCACATTTGAGGTTTTTTTGCATAACACCAAGAAAGGATATGCAACAATAAAAATGATTTTCAAAACAATATAGTTAACAATATAGTTAACAAAAATGTTAACAGTGAATATTTCTTGATAATGACATTACAAATGACCTTGACTTAATTTTGTGTGTTCCCCTGAATTTCTCTCTCTCCAATAAGCATTTATTCCTTTTCTATTTTTTAAAGTCTCTAATACAGTACACAGGAGAGTTACGACGACAACAAGGTTGGTCCAGGGGACCCACCCAGCTCACCTGGCACGTAGATGTAAATACGCCTGCCTTCAATCTCATTTTCTTCTGTCTGCGTGTGGTTGTAATAGCAAGTGTACAGTCCCGTGTGGGTTGCCGAGGCATTGACCACTTCCAGCACCGTCACAAAAAAGCCACTGTTGTTCTCCTCGTTTCTGATTTGCACATTGCGATTCTCGTCGGGCATGGGGTACTGCCAGCTCACTTCACTCTCCCCAAAGCATCGCAGAGAAAAGGATGAATTCAGCTGCACAACCTTTTCATTTTCGTTTGGGAGGATAGAGGGTAATGAAAGCTGGCAGAGGATTAGGCTCGGCCCTGTAAAAGGAAACAGGCTCTGAATAGGATGCAGCCAGAAGGGATGGTCTCACCCAGAGAACCGAGAGAAGCAACAGTAGCCGCTTATACGAACAACGACCATCTCTACACAAAAATCCGTTAGCCTGGATGCCCATGAAAGGCCCCCCATTATAAGAGCCATCGCATCTGCTGAGAGTAGCAAATGCTCCAAAGGCTTCAATAGCCACACCAAGTCCCCCAGATGCACCCCCCCAAACACTCAAATGGATAGAGGACGTCTGATTTCAATTCCATATTTCAGACTCTTATGTGGGACCATAAAATATCCCAAGATGGCATAGGCTCAAGCACATATGGGTTCTTTATTGCCCACATTCCCTGCAGAGGTTTCCCTTAAGGAGGACAGGGGCAGGGAGACTGACTGAACCAAGCACAAAGCAGATTTGTGCTCAAGAATTACACGTCTTCTGTTTCTAACAACACTCCAACATACCTTCTCTCTAATGACTTCCAGAAACCAAAGCAGGGCAGTGTGGATTTTCATTCAAAACTAAGAACAAGTAAAGCCCAAAAGTGAAAAGTCTATCTTAGAACCTAAAATTTCAGTCTAGTATCCCCTGTCTACAAAACTGATAGCAAGTACATTAAGACTTAATTGGTAATTAATGGTCTCTAATCTCCCTTGGAGCCCAGTGTTGGGATCCCAGCCATCTTCAATATATGCCCACTATGATTCCTGCAGCTTGTTAAGATGAAGATGTAAGCACATCTGGGTCACCTATCATCCTGTAGATGCTGTATAATTAGTGGAGTTTAGAACTACTAAATCACCAATCCTGCTCAATTCTACCATATCCATATAGATAAGACCTAAAGACACCAATAGGTGTAAGTTCACTCCCCAGGCTAGAAAAACATTGATTTCATGGTGAACAGCTGCAATGCATAGCTATCTGGATGATAACTAAGAAAAGTCCAATAAATACTTCAACAGATAGCTCCAACGGCATCCTCCTGCTGGAAAAGTTAGTAGGATTCCCAAGAGTCAAATATTCTATTAGATTCCAACAGAAAAGGTGACTCTAAGAGTTTCCAGCAATTGAAGCATCTTTCACTTAAGACAGGTATGATTACCTGGACAAGAATTTTCCTTTTTTTTTTTTTTTTGAACTTCTTGAATTTCTCTGATCCACCTCTTTTGGAAACCCATGTCTAAGAAAACGAAGAGGGTAGTGGGTAATTTAGACTATTATTCCTAACATTTCAATGCTTTGATTGACATATACTAAAATTGCCCCCTGGAGAACATTCTTTTTGAAATGGAATGAATGCAAAGGGAACTGAAGGTCACTTTAGATAATGTCCTGTAATTTTCTACTTCTCTTCACTCTTTTGGACTATTTATGCAGAGTACAGGTAACATGCCCCAGCACACAGAACTTAGAAAACAAGGCTTCCCCCAGGATAACGAACTTGGAGAGGACTGGGATGCATACCTGCAAGGAGGCAGCCTAACACCAGGAGTGCCAGATGGGAAGCCCCCATAGCTCTGGAAAACTGTAAAAGTCAAAAGACAAACAGAAACAGTATTAGCCATTAGAAATAACCCATGACCCTACTTCTCTCTGTGCTTTGAGCTATAGAAAATGTCAAGAGCATCATTTTAGTTAAAAAACATCCCAGCTGAGTCACGATTAAAACAATAAGATGCCTAAGAAGAATCAAATAACCTGATGGGGCTCCAAGCTATCTGAAGCTGAAACCCGTTTTGATTGCACGCAGTTTTCAAATTCCAAAATGTCTCACTTTATTGTCTTGGAATGTGTCCAAGAGTACAGGAGAACGGTTCCTTTTAAACCATTTCAATTAAGAACATGAAAAACAAAGAAGTAAACATATGTATTTACTCAACTTCCAAACTTGAGCTGTTTTCACTCACAATGGGTTGTCACATGCTTTGTTTCACGACAGAAAGTACATGAAGGTCAATATCCTCTACAACCTTCGGAAAAGATGCTTGGCTGGAACAAATTCCTCATTCTTCAAGAGCCATTCAGATCTAGGGTTTTTGAAAATCCCACTAACGAATGTCACTTAAGAGGATAATGTCACTTTGTGATATGAAGGCTCTGGCCTGTACCAGGCTCAAACCCAGCCCACATTCTCCTAGGACCTGCTGCACTCACAGTTCAGATAAACAAGGCTTGAAAACCCAGGGCACAGGAATGGAAGGAGGGGCAGTAAAGAAAGTGAAGGGAGAGGAAATGGGAGGGAGAAATGTGACTAAATTCCTGTTGTCTCAAGGGATGTAGCCGACCACAGGATAACATTCCATGGAGACTGATGACTCATTTTCATGTTAAGATAATAGTAGTACCTGCAGCAACCAAGTTCTGGGCTCTGATGTCCGACAACCAAATCTGTGAAAGGTAAGAGAAGTGCAGAGATTGAAATCGAATGTCCATAAGGCACAAGCAGGGAAAGCCGTGGTAAGGAAGGGAGACGGGGAGAGAGGAAAGGAGGGGTGGGGGAGGAAGGGAGGAGGAAAATTAAGGAACAGAAAAATTGAAGAGGGGCCCATGCTGCCCTGCCATAAAAAGCACCAAAAAGTCTCTTCTGGTCAACTCTCTGCAAAGACCCCTTTTCTTGATCTTTCTTTTCATGCACACCCCCAGTCACTTTATCTCCCCCTGCACTTCCCACAGGAAGTCATTGATCACGTGGTCTTACTGAAGGCAATGAAAAAGAACTCTAAATGGGCTTGCAGTTGTTGGGGCCACTGAGCACCCAAGTTTCAACTGAAGAGATCTGGGGTACACTGGATCCCTGAGTGGCCTGAAACCCAACGCGTGCAATGGAATGACATCATGGAACTTAATTTGTTTCATCACTGACTTTGGAAACTGTGTGTCCACGATTCCTGAATAAACTGTCTAAAAAGCAAAACAAAAAAAGAAAAAATTCAACGTACATTTGCTTAGCTCTAGTTGTTTGTTTTTGTGTTTCTTTGGACAGAATCCAGTACATAATAGCCTAGTTTTTGGTGGTGCCCGACCATTAATTTTTGCTTTACAATGGCAAGGTGATCTACTTGCAGAAATCCGATTTCTGCTTCATTGAATTCTACCAGGAGAATGGAGGAGGAAAAAAGATGAAATGCTGGTAACGGGGAAGGGGGTGAGTTGGACAGGAAAAAAATAATCATTGTTTTCTCCAAGGCGGGAATGAGAAACCAATATTTACTAAGCTAAAGTTTTCATGTGTATGCTGTGCTGGTTATATAATAATAACAACCCTGTGACATATTCAATTTTAAGAAGTGGCTGATGAGGCTCAGAGAGGTTTGGTGACAAATCCAGGATTCTAACACAAAATCTGTGTGATGCAAAAGCTGTTCTCTCTCCAATCCACCACATGGGTCTCTCTTAAGAGAAGGTCACTGTTTCAGCCTTGTGTGTCTCCTCCCCAACCCCCTAACCCCCATCCCCTCCCCCACCCCAACTATTTCCTAATGAAGAGTGGGCCCTGCTTTCCCTCTCTGCTCACCACAGTGAGAGAAGCACAATTTCAGTGCTCTGAACCCAAATGTGATTTGCACAATGCTGGCTGGCTGATGGCTTCTGAGGATCCTGGCATGTGCCTGGGGATGCAGGGTTTTTATGCTGCTGAGGTGATGGGCACAGCGGGCCCAGAGCCATGATGGCCAGCCTGATTTACCTCAATTAGCAGTAAGGGCTTGTGTGTTTGTACATATAAATATCAGCCTCCCACTGATAATCCACTTAGCGAACTTCAAAGGAGCCCTCCAGAGCCAGCTTGCTCTCTTGGGTTTTATCACATTTATATCCTGTATTTCTTTAGCAGAGCTTGCCAACGATGCATCTTTAAAGCATTCCCCAGCTTAAGAGAAAGGCTTGCTGCTTTTTACGGGGCAGGCTCTGAGCAGCATTTTGCCCTGCTGAGGCCCCACCAGATTTCCTTCTGTGTGTCCTGATAGGCTGGACCCGCTGCCAGGTATGACACTTACTGACATACAAAGTGGGCAATGAAAACAGGGCCTCTGGAGCCAGCGATAATGATGCGAATACTGAGAATCAACATGTGTTTGCTTAAGATTTCAAACTCCCTTCTCTGATCAGAGTGGTCCCCTGGCCAGAAACCCAGGCAGATTTGTGAAGTTTCATGTCATTACTAATCCGTAACTCAGACAATTTACTCGTGAATAATTGCAGAGTGTTTGCCCTACCAGTAGGTAACAGAGAACAACCAACTGGAGAGGACAGAGGCTTCCTTGCCTAGTGACCCTGTAGTGACACTCTCTAGGAGTCTTGCTACTTCTGGCACTTTTCTACTAGGAATAAGCACTCATTCTTAACCAGGAGCCCCTCTCCTGAAGCTCATCCAAAAATCAGATGTGCAAATATAAGTAACTGACATTACAAATTCAGAGAAACATGGCACGTTATGAATCAGCACGAACAAATTACTATGTGAGGAACAATAAATTTTATCCAAAGCTCTTTTCTAAAAAAATCATAATCATTTCTCTCATGCCAACTATGTGTTGGACTTCAGTCTCAATCCTCTATAGTCACAACTCAAAAACTTTTGCCACCAGTTAGAGAAACAAACAGGAAAAGAGCTCCCTGCCACATTCCACTTCAGGTTAAGTGACTTGTGAGCTTCCCTACACCTCCACCCGCCATGTTCTTGTCCTTCTCATTCCTTCTCTCAGAAGATATGATGGAAATCCCACTGGACTGGGCTCTGATCCCATATCTGACACAGTGCATCTCTCTGAACCTCACTCCCTTTTATAAACCAGGACTAATCACGCCTGACTTGCTAGCTTGCCTTTACTACATTATTGTAAAGATTAAATTGTATCCTTTAACTACAAGGGCTTTGAAAACTACAGCTATTGATTTTCATATTGACTCATTTTCTGCAGACTCCTCAAATGTTTTAGATAAGGGAACATCAGAATGGCTACTTCAACTTCTCCTTCCTGAGAAAGTCAGGCCCCAGAGGACCTGTGACTGGCCTGGCACCATCTGCCTGGTGGAGAAGCTGATCTGAACGCAGAGTCAGCCCAGGCCTGGTGTAGCTATCAAGACAATTTTCAGTTGAGCCAATACACAGTCCCACAAACAGAGAAACAAATCTGTTTGCAGTCATAATTCTTTCTCTTTAACAGGTTGCCATCTTGTCTCCACAAACAGAAGTGAAGAGCCATTGAGTGCGAGTCTATAACCAAAGACAACATGCTAAGCTAGAGCGCAAACAGAGAGCAAGCAATGCGAGGGCCCTATTTCCAGAAGTAAGCATTATTCTCATAAAGCCACAGAGCTAGCTTCCCGGTCACCAACTGCACAATGCACCCACTGCAGAGCCGCTGAATATTGAATTTCACCCCACCCTGGCATGATTAAAGGCCACAGGAGACTCTCTCACAGTCCCAAAAGCCACTGACGACTTCAAGAGTCAGATTTCCGAGGTTTTGTTAATTTCAGCTCTCCTAAGTTAATTCTAACTGTGAAAATTACATATCCTGTTTTTTTTCCCCCCTGTGACAAATGTTGTACTCAGTCTCATAACTTCAGCCCAGGCAATCCCAGTGCCAGTCTACACTGGTGGCAACTTCACAGAGGGTGTGTTGACAAGGATCTATATCCCACTGGAGCCTGTTTTGTTGTTTTGATCTCTCTGTGCTCCATTAGACATTCCAGCGATGGGTGGGGGCTGGAGTATTTTTACATGGGAGCATTTTATGGGACAATCTAAGCTCATAAACCTTTCTGCTCTCCCTGCACGAGATACGCACATTTAACCACAGGAGACTAACATGACACTTCCTTTTGATTGTTGCCAAACTGGTGTGACTCTTAACGGGATGATCTTAGTTGTAGCAGCTTGTAGGAGTGCACTAGAGCTTGAGATCACCAGGCCTCCGACACAAGGGCTTCACTCTTAAAAGGGAAATGCAAAATCTGCTCTGATAATCAGAGGTGGTAGGGCCGCACTTTGCTCGTAGCATAAATGCCAAAGATTAACAACTAAGGCAAAAAACTACATAAAGGTCCACAAAATAAACGCTGTCCGCCCAGTGATTCTTGCACCTTGATAATAAGAAAAGAAAAGCAGTCATCATTTTTCACTTGGTCCTACCCAGCCAAAAATGCATCTTCCTGATGCCACAACTCGCTTAATCATCTCCGCGAAGCCCATTCCCGCAGAGGGTTACTGCAGTTCTCAAGTGTGGCCAGCAGATGGTAGTGTTGGTCAAGGACTTGGATCAAGGGGTTCGTGGGGACGCAGACACCTCTGCAACTTCTGTGCTAAAATGTCCCAAATCTTAACTTCCAATCTTTTCCTTTCTTGGGTTGTACTTCTAGGTTTCGTGGTGACCTCAGTTCCAAGCCCACAGGCTGGAAGCTGGAATGGACTGCGGCTGAAACTGTTTAAATCTCCGCGGGACCCCAGGAGAATTCGGTGGGCAGACACCATCACCATCATCACTGCGGGCGGAGGCAGCAGGGCCTCGGGAGCCTGGAAAACGACTCTACCGTCCCAGGCCACAAAAGTTCAGCAGGAAAAGCCACTCGAGAGGAGGCTGGATGGTTCAGGGTTTTGTTTAGCCAATGCTCTCTACCTCGGAGTGTCCGCCCACTCGGGGAAGGAGGCCACCTGGGCCGCGCTGGGTGGGGGGTCGCGACGCCATTGCCAGCCCCGCACTGCCCAACCTGTTCACACGCCATTGTCACCCCTCGTAAACCCGCCCCGGGCGGGGGCCGCGACGGCCGCGCAACCGAGAATCATGGGCTGATTGGAAACGACTGTTCTCGTTGCACAATAACGCGGGGTCGTAAAACAAACCGCCACAGGCCTCTTGCGCGGCAGAGGAACTAGTGAGGAGCTGGAAAACAAAAGTCGGCTACTACTCCCCCAAGAGCGCCCAGGACCCTCTAACCTCCGCTTTTCCCACATTTAATTATTATGACGCCCCACCTTCATCCTCAAACCCAAGTAACTCTACGTCCCCCCGCCCACCCAGCGCCTGCCAGGCCCACCCGGTGCCTGCGAGGCGTCTATTCGAGCCCTTTAGAAACGAGAGAGGTGACCGGGTTAGTATTTCTGGGCCCCTTTGGTCTCAGCGGGACGCTCCGACGCGGCGGCTGCAGTGCGGACCGCCGGAGGCTGGCGGAAAGCCGGCCCGCGCTCCGAGGGCCAGCTAGAGGGCGCAGCAGCCCCGCGAATCTTACCGGCTGGCTTGTTCCCTCTCCTGTCCGCCGCTCAAATTCCGGGTCTCCGACAGCGCAGCCGAGACCACGGCTCTCCCACTTTCGCCGGGGAGTTTTCGCACTGACACGGCCCGGCCCCCTGCCCCCACCACACCCACACGTACACTGAGCCAGCCGCTTCCCTTCCCGCCGCTTCCACACCCTCCGCGGCTCGGTCACCCTGGGGATGGTGGTGACGACCTCGAGCTCCGGGATTCTGCGCTCCGGCCCGCCGCGCTCCTGGCTTCAGAGCTGCAGCGGCCGCTGAGCCCCAGTCACGAAGCTTGGCGTTTGCATTGTTTTCGGTTGAGACCTGAGGGGGGCCGGACCGGGTGGAGGGAGAGGGAATGGGCGGGGTGGAGGGAGAGGGACCAAGGGTTTAGGGTTACAGTCGCGTGCCAGCGCCTCCTATGGGCCTGAAAGCGACACAGCCGCGGGCAGCTGCTCGCGGAGAAGGCCGGGGCGAGCTGAGACTGAGCCCCCCCATCGTTTAAACCGGGCCTTCCCAAGTAACCCCCCTAGCCTGACGCTCCCTTTGGCCGTGGCTGCCCAGCGCGCACTCGCGCCCGCCTGCGCCTCTCGCTCCCGTTTCTCGGGGAAGGGGGACTACAATAGGAAGGGAAGGAAGCACCCCAAGTCTGAGGTCTTCTTTATCCCCTCCGTTCTACCTATCTAACCGATCCCTGGCTCACTGTTCAGTTTTAACCAAAAGGAAATGCCGCCGAGCCACTTCAGCAAAAGACTAGTACAAACTGAGCCCGGACTAGAGCACAGTGGGCATAAACAATTTGCGCCCGACCCCGCATCCCGCGCGGGGATCGAGCCCGCAAGACCTCCTCCGTCACCCCTCGACGGCAGATGTGGCGCGCGGACCCCGAGAAAACGCATGCGAGGGATGCTGAGAGCCGCACCTTTCAGTCACCGAGTAGGATTTTTGCTCTGCCCAGAATTGTCAAGTTTCCATCAGCGGCATGTAACCTTGTCGCGGCTCCACCGAGGCCAGAGGGAGTCCCACCCGCTGGGCTTTGCAGGAAGGCGCTGGCCACCACGTCTCCAGGACGCGTCCCAGCACTGCGCGCCGCCCACGGCCCGTCCCCAGGAGGCACAAAACGGGACTGCCTCGGCGCCAGACGCGTTTGCAACTGGAAAGCCCTGCCTGATGCCCCTCCCCCTTCACCCCTCCCCAGCCCGCGCCCTGGGAGGAAAGTGGACCTGGGGCGGAGAGTGGGGAGCTGGGGCTATGCTTCGGGTCCCCCTCGGTCTATCTAAGGCTTGTGCAAGGGCCGAGAGTCACCTACAGGTCTCACCCCCACCTCCTTCTGTCTGCCCCCCGACCCCGCTCTCAGGACTCCAACCCTGGAGTCCAGCTACAGTGAGTCAAACCAAAAGCAAGACTGTGCAAGAGCCCCAAAGCGAGGCTGATCGTGCCCTCGCCTGTCGGGGAGCCGAGGAAGGGCCCCCTTTATCGTGAGGATTGAGGAAAAGAGGAAGCCGGGAGGGGGGGGGCGGCAGAGAGAAAGAGGGAAGGGATGCAAAGCAGCAGCACCAGAATCCGGGTGGGTCAGATGGCGGGGTGGGGGGGGGAGTTGTAAAAACCACAGCCAGCGCGGCAGCAGACGAGGTGCGCCGGTCCTAGGCGCCCCCTTCCCTCTAGCGGCCCCGGGGCCCACTGGGCCCTGAGGTGTTAGTGCGGGGAGCTGTGCGGGTGACTGTCGTGCCTGTTTGCCCTGGATGCCTCTCTCTGTTCTAAAAAGCTGCCTAGCTCTGGTTGGGAGCGAGCATGACGAGGCGAGACGGTCCAAAGGTTGAGCAATTCGGCTGCAGAGCCAAAAAAACCATTTCCCACACCGCCCAGCCCCGGGCTTTTCCAGGCAGCTCGGCCAGTCGCGGGGCAATCCGGACCTGATAAAGGCCGTCAACCCTCTCTCTCCAACCCTTGTTTGCCTCTCACGGAGAGGAGTAGAACGTTCTTCCAGGCACTCTTTCTGTACATCTTGAAGTCTTAGCAGGGTAGGGAAGCAAAGTACCGGGCGGGCGCTCTGGCTGCAGGAGAAACGGACAGAGCACAGACAGCCCAACACTTCCTTCCCGGCCGAGACGCTTGGCCAGGCCACTGGCAGCTCCTGCACACCTGGACAGGTTGCCGGGGTTCCTGGCCCCTTCCGGCAGCCGTACTCAGATCTGGCCACATTCCCTCTCGCTTTGAGCTGCCCGCGACCACCCTTTCCTAAAAGAACCGCTGATCCCAGTTGTTTCCGAGCCAAGTGGCCGCCGCCCGCTCCCCTTGCGCTGCAGGGAGAAGTTAATCTCACGAGTAAAAGCCTATTTCCTTGGAGATAGACCTCGGAGGCAGGAGGGGCGCTAGGAGACCGCTCCGCAGGGGGCAGAGAAGCCGAAGCAGGGAGCGGAAGAGAGACTGGAGGTACTGGAGAGGATGAAGCCGCGCAGGACTAGTGCACGGGGCGAGTGCCACGCATTCCAGCTCGTAAAGGGGCATGCAAGGAAGGTCTACGGCTCAGGGACCCTGAAGGAGGTGGTGAGAGCGGTTGGCCTCCCTCTTGTCTTACCTGGAACCAAGTTTCTCCGTTCCGAGTCATCCCTAACTTCCCCACAAGAAGTTCAGCACTTTTCCTGGCGACCGTCCTTCTTTCCTTCCAGCGGCCGGGTCTGGGCAGCAGCAGAGCCCCGGGCTTTGCAGGAACGAGTCCACGGAGGAAGGGGGCGCACACTATGGGTGGGGGTGGGGAGTATAGCGCACAATGAGGGCCCCTTGGAGCGCAGTTCAAAATTCCTCAAATCCGGGTTGCTGGAATGCGAGGCGACGACGACTTCTTCACTCGGGGCCAAATGTGTTTGTCATTACTCCAGACTGCCTGCCTGCCCGCCCGCGCCGCCGTCGCCCCCGCGCTAAGGCGCGCAACCCGAGCGCTCTGCGGGACTGGCGCCCGTTCTCCCTCGCACTTCACTAATCCCACAAACCACTGGGGAGCTCCCCAAACCCTCGCCCAAGTCCGCGCCCCCTCTGCTCGTCTTGCAGCCTTCACGGTTGTCCTGAGTCTGGCCTCGGCTCGCACCCGGCGCAGAGCCGTCCAGTAATTACGCGCCCTGAGCCGGCGCTGTGTGCGCCCAGCAGCACCCAAGGTCCGGCCTCCTCCAGCCGAACCCTTCACGCCTCCCCTCCACGCAACCCCTCCTGCGCCCCACTCGGCGCTCTCCTCTCCCTCCTCCCCCGGTGCTCCAGCCGCACTCCACGCCACCGGCTTGCAGCGTTGTCCCGCCAAACCGCGAGCGAAGAATGAAAATACTCATTAAAAACCTGTCGCCTTCCAGGACCCACTGCCAAAAAGAAGGCAAACACCTCTGCCCCCACTCTCAGCATTACTTGGTGCTTGTCCCAGTATATACTAGTACCACCCTCAACCCCACAAGAAACCTCAAAAATGTAAGCCTAAACAATTTCTTCGGGAGGCCATAGAGTTGTTAGAAAAACAGTTTTTAAAAATAGGTCTGGAAAATGTGTGTGTGTGTTTTTTTTATCCCTAGACTTTCGAACTCTATGGCTATCTTCCCTCCAAGTGAAGTTTATTCAAAATAAGTTATTATCTGGACACACAACTGGAATTCAATTCCAATTTTGTTTTGTTCTGTTTTGTTTTTTCTCATCGCCCAAAGTTTGAGTGAAGTTACTTCACTTTTTGCCCAAAGGGCCTGACAGGGACTTCTCTTAGAAACAAAAATCATTTTTTTTTCTTCTCCCTTACCTTCTCTTCCTATGTCAATTCGCAATGAAAATCCTACATATGCAGTAAAAATTGTGTCCACGGCCTCCAGTCCTCCCCTGTAGTTCCTTCCCTCCTCTGTTTCTCTCTCTAGTTCCAACTGTAATGGGCTCAAAAACCGCGTTTTGTAATTGATTCAATGTTATAGTCCATCCTTCTAAAACTAATCATTTGCTCTAAGTAAATAGCTGTCAGGAAATGAAGCCCCCCCCCCTCCTCGGGCCTCTTCAAAATAAAAGTTTCCTCGCACTGTGCGCTCTGAAATCTCCCAGCCTTCAGATTGGGCCTTCGCGTTTTGCTCTTATGCAATCAGGGGGTCCAGCCCCAACCCCCAGACTTCAACAACTGGGGGGAAGGAGGCGGGGAGAAGTATACCAGATGGGGTGGGGGTGGTGGAAGGGGGAGGTGTTGATGCTTTGCTGGGAAAGAGGTTCATGAAAATACAGACTGCCCATCATTTCTAGAATGAGTTTGCCTCCTGATTTGGGGATATTTCCCTGCTCTGTTATATTGCTTCGTATTCTCTTCGAAAGAACGAAAAAGAACACGTAAAATCGCATTTAATGCCCAGAAAGAATGTAAATCTGAAATCGAAAAAAAATCGAAAAGTGTCCCTTCTGTCGAAATTCCCAGCCGAACTAGAAATAGGGCCCTCGGCAGAGGTCTCCAAGCGGTTGCGTCGTTTTGAACCTGGGGTCTTTTAGGGAAAGTGCCGTGCAGTTGCTAATCGCTTAGTGGGATTAGACAAACTGTTGAGTCCAATATGAGGATGCTGGGTGTTTTTGTTTTGTTTTGGAAAATGGGTTTGGACGAGGGTACAGAGAATCGAGGGTCTGCGTAGGTTTGGAACGTTCTCTGCCAGAACGACCTTTACTCCCTTGGAGCCACTTATCTTGTCGTGCCTTTGTTTTCGGGGTTATCTGGGCGAGGTTGCCCTGGCTTCTATCACGTACACAAAAAGGTTTAGATTTGGGCGTTTGGGGAATTATCTGTGACAAGCCCTCCACCCCACGTTCAGGGGGAGGTGCATTTGGACCCTCTCCGAGCTCCATCGCGCTGCACGGGTCAGACCCTTCCAAAGTCCTGGGGTTGAGAGCCCCAAACCCTATTCCCAAGGCACCAGGCAAGAGACAGTGCGGGGAGAGAACGATCCAGCTCGCTAAGGAAAGGGGGCGCTGACGCTCTAGGAACCAGACCTGGGCGGAGTGGAGCTTTCGAGAGAGGGCGGGGGAGGGGAGCGCATTCACCTCTTCGCCTTCTTTAATTTTGAATACTCTTGTTGGGTGGAGGGCGGGGTGGGGGGGGGTCATCCTTTACACCCACCTACCACCCACACTCTCAGAAAGGCCTAGGCGGCCAGGTTGAGAATGGAACGTCGGACTGCCATCACCTTTCTCCCTCATCAGGAGGGTGGACACGGGACAGCTGGCAGGGGAGGGTCACAGAGAAGTACTCCAAGGCTTGCTGTGCTTAACTGGGACGGGCTCCTGGGGTGTCAGGATCGGGAAGACGCCCGGGGCTGCGCTAGGGGCCCTATTTCCCAGCCCTTCTGCGCGCCGCCCTCCGTGCATCTTCAGTTCGGGTGACTGCACTGCTCACTATTACTTCCACATGTTCCTTCAGGAAATCATTGAAGGCAAATATATGAACAGTCCCTTGTTCGGAATGCTAACAGGATACCGTAATGTTTGTAGATAACGAACGAGGACCAAGGACCCCAAAAATATCAGAGTGCGGAAAAATAAGGAAATGCCGGTGCTGGCTTTCATGCTATTAATAAAGCCAAGTTGATATCTAGGTTTTTATACCAAGTACCCAAGAAGGTAGGAGGCGAAGCAGGGAGCTACCCAGGAAGGCCTGCTCCGCTACCCGGAAAGTGCCAACCCGGTCGCAACAAGGTCTCCTGAACGCAGGACCCCAGAGCTTCCCGCGCACAAATAGTCGTTTCACAGTTCATTTCAGAGACTCTTAAGGGGGATTGAAAAGGGGGCTGGGCGGGGGTGTCTTCGGGCCGTTACTCCTCGCGAGTTTAAAGTAGAGCGAATGGATGAGTAAAGTGAGCACCGAGTTGTCCTTCTGGTAGTAATTACCTGCCTAATTTGAATGATGCCTTTGTTATGATCATTAACAAACATTTGCTAAAGGTTTCCATGTGTGACATTCCAGAAGGTTTAAAGGCCTGGGGAGCTGACTCCCCGGACAGCGCCCTGGCTGGGGGTGACGCAGGGAAACAAATGGTCGGGGGAGGATTTCGCAGAGTCTGGACTGAGCAAAGATGGAGAAGAGGTCAACATCTGCCTTCCCTGCCGAAGCAAAATAAACCCAGTGGTCGGGAGCAACCTGGGGGCTGGAGGTCCACGGAGAGGGGCGGTTCTTTCCTGTAAACGAGTCCTGCCCGCAGCCCCCAGCCGCCCGCCCCTCCCATTGCTAATAGGCGAGTTTGAATTTTGCCATCCGCCCTCCGCCGCTGCTTGGAGACTTCGGGAGAGGACGGGTCTGCGCGCAGCCGACCGCCGGGGCGTCGGGGGGAGGTGGCGCTGGCCAGGCCGCGTTCTGCTCGTGTTGTTCTAAGATCTTTCCAGATTGCTCCCCCGTCTCCCGGGGACCTGGGTGGTCCTGGAGCCGCAGCGGGCAAGAAGCAGCGCCGGGCCAAGACGGTCTGCGGGGTCTTTTCTCCTCTCCCTCGGCTTCTGCCCCGTCCGCCGCGGGCGATCAGGCCGCCCTGTGCTCCCCGAGGAGTGACCCTCGCTGGACTGGGCAGCTGTGAGAAGTTCCCAGCTCGCACCAGGAAATCGGTTTTCAACCTCTTGTGTGTTTCCTTAAGGGATCATCATGGGGTTAAGAATGAGGGTTTTCTCCCCAAAACGGGAGTCTGAGCTGCTGCGACGTTCTCAAAAGGGAGGAGGCCCAACTCCGGAGCTGAGCAGGGCCGGGCAGTTTGGGGAAAGCGGCGGTGCCGGCGCGGCTTCGCGCGTCTAGGCCCGCAGGCAACATAAAATTGGCTGCGAGGGTATAAAGAGACGTAGCTGAGCCAGTCATCAAAAAGAGGGCCCCACAAACTTTTTACAACCAAATCAAAATGGTCACTGAAAACAAAAACAATCTCCCCCTGCCCTGCCTCCCAGACTTGCTCTTTCGGCCCCCGCCCCTCGGTAACCGCGGCTGCAGCTCTGGGCGTCACACCTTCGGCTTTCGTGGGCGTTTCCCAGTGAGTTGGCTTTTTGTTTCTTCTCCTCTTTTGCTGTCAGCTCCACCCCCCCAATTCTACTTTCCTCGGAGAATTCGGCAAGTCCTTTTGCCTTAGAAGACCTAGGGCTGTAGCAGTTATCAAAGCGGTTAGTTGTGAAAATCACATGTAAACAAACGTGATTTTTTAATGGGGGAGGGGCAGAGTTCTAGCTTCCTGATTTGAAAGTGAAGGGCCGTTTGGTGTTTTGCCAAAGAAAACAACGCTAACTGCCCCTTCCCCCACACCCTTCAATTCTTGATTGCGAGCCGCCTCCCTGGGCCCAGTGAAGGGACCTTCGTAGGGAAGACTCGGAAAAGGCTTGTGGATATGACACGCAGATGTGGGGTCTCCCAGGGGAGACCGGCGAGAACTCCGCCTTTGCCTCGGGTCTGAACCAGCTGAGGCTTGGAAGCTCGCTCCGAGCCTCTATGCGCTCAGAATTCAGAGACGCCCAAGTTTTGGCCAAGGAGTTCGAAGAGTTCTCCAAAAGGGTCCCCATTGGCATGTGTAACTTTGGGGACAGTTCTCTCCCCAGGCCTCCTCTTCTGTTTGCTGGCTGGATCTAAGGGTGCGGCGGCTCTTCTTGGTTCCTTGGGGCTCTCTCTCTAGAGATTTGTCTCCAGAAAATAGAAGGCAGTTCCCTGCGGCTGGGGAGCAGCTGCACCCTCTCCTAAGGTTCCTAACACCGCTGCCTGCTTAGTGACCTCAATGAGGACCAGAGACTGAGCTCTGTTTGTGGGGTCCCAGCCCAGGTGGGCCTGCACTCCTCAGAGGTAGGAAAGATGTGGATGCAGCTAGGTTTTTTATACCATTTTCCTAGGGAGAGAGCCCCACTTCCTCAATACTTCGGTGCCTCCTACTCCCCTCTGCCCCTCTTTAGGCCTTAGCTTTTAGTTACTTTTAATTTGAAAACCCCTGTAAGGGAGGAGGAGGAACTGAAGAGATTGGGAGGTCTGCTCTCTATTAGGGGCCTCAGCCATCCAGCTTTCCAACACACAGCTGTGGCTTGGGAGGGGAAGGGGGGCTGGCTCTGTTTAGGTCAGCCTGACTGAAGAAGGGGCCTTGTCCTCTAGAAGTCCCGGGAGTACAGCAGAGCCCTGTGATGTAAAAAAAAAAAAAGCTCCCAGCAAAGCAGTGTTGTGAAGTAGAAAGCCAGTGGAACCTGGGTTCCACAGTTACATGAAATATAGTACACAAGTTTGAATATGAGCCACATTAGTTAATCAGGGTATTATTTTATTTACTAGACAACTGCCTGAGTTTTACATGATTATTCCCATTTAATAGATGAGGAAACAAAGTCAGAGGAGCTAAGCAATTTGCATACAGCAGTGCCAAGAGCTGCCTAACCATGTCCTGGTTCCAGTTACTGTGTGATCTGGTCAAGATAAGTCATGTCTCTGAGGCACAGTTTTCTCAATATATGAATGGGCATAATGTCCTCATTATGTCCCTAGATTATTATGAAGATTAAATGAGTTGGTGTATATGAAGCCCAGGGAGAAGCTAATAAATTTTATCTTTCTCTTCCTTTTTCAAGCTTTGCCACAGGCACAGTCACTGTCACACTCATCTTTAGTTCTCTTGGACTGGCCTCAAGAGCTGGGTGAAAGCCAGTCTAGTTTTCTATTTCATCTTCTCAACTAATGGCGGGGTGAGGGGCAACTTGGTTCCCAGCTATTACTCTCCAATGTCTCAGGCCCTCTCAAAAACGAGCCCCAGGCAGAAAGGCAGAAGGAGATGGAGCCACGAAGGATCAGAGAAAGCAACTGAAAATGAGAAAATAGGCCTGGCACCACCAACCAGAGAGTCTTTAAGAAAACCAGGAAGAAGGAAAGCTGAGGCCTCAGCCTGCAGAAACTTGGGGTGAGGATCAGTGAGGAAACCCCTGGGGTGACTTGAAGGGTTGTGCACCAGACACCCTGATTTTTTAAAATGCACTTAGTAGGGCAAGGTGTCCTATGCATACATCTCACACACATCTAAACTCCGCCATCCAGACTTCCCCCAACCTTGATTTTGGAAATGTTTCTTTCTCCATTTTTTAATTCATCAAAAGCATATGGCATGTTGGGCTACCGTGTGTAGCCAGCAGCCAACGTGAGCAGCCAGCAGCCGCCGTGAGCGGCCGTCCAGAAGCCGGCGACTGATCTGCCTCTCCCGGGAAGAACTCAGTGATGGTGCCAACTTGGGCCAGTGAAGCAACGTCCTCCACAACTAGACTGAAGAACAAAAGGACAGCAACTTGTCTGTTCCCCTTCCCCCAACTCCCCAGCGCTGTTCCCATCCCCCAATTCCCCAATAAAAATCTTGGGGAAAAAAATGCATATGGCATGTGCCAAGCAGAGTTTCTTAGCTTTGGAGAGTGATTCATTGATTCAAAAAACGTTCACTGAGCATCTGCCTTGTATCTGGCCTACACTAGGCATTAGGGATACAGGAGTAAGCAAAATGGCTATGGTCCTCGCCTTCAGGGAATTTGCTAGAAGACTCTCATCTAGCCACCAAGGTTTCCCCCCAGTGCAGTCCATTGCTGAGTATTGAGAGAGCATCCATTGGGACAACACTCATTTCTGTGGGAGACTTATGAAGAAGATGGCTAAAGATGGCAGACCAGTCAAAGTCTTGAATCATAGGCCACAGAACCTCCCCAAACTCTCCAGAATGTATATAACTGGGATCTCCAGCCTGGGCTGGGAGGAGCTAGTCTTAAGCTAGTCTTAGTCCAATTCAATGCAATGAAAACTTAGCCTAAGATGTCCAAGACTCTGTGCCAAGTGCTAAGGATTCAGCCCTGCCTGCATAGAGTTTATAGACTAGTTGAGCAAACAATCAATTAAACATAAAGTTGCAATATAGTGCTGTGAGCAAATAACAGAGGGGCACAGGGTCCAAGTGCATAGGAGGAGCCTAACCCCAACTTGGGGGTGGAGAGGACATCTTAGAGCAAAGGGACATATTCTCTGTGAACCTAAGAAGAAGAAGAATCTATTGTAGTTGGGAAGGAATCTCATGTGTGTGGGCTTGAAGGTGAAAGAGAACACGAGGTCATCAGGAGAAAAAGAAGTTTGGAATGGCCGGAAATTGGAAAGATCCAGATGGGGAGGAGCACGAAGGAGGCCAGATCGTGGAGCCTTCCAGTCCATGTTAAGAGTCTGAATTTAATTCCATGGAAGTACCAGAGTTGATTTAAAGAGGGGCAGGACTAGGACAGAGTTAATTTTAGACAAGATCAGCATGAATCATGCCAGGAGTCAGGGTGACTCCCGCTGTAATCTAGCAAGATAGGATGCTTCCCCAGCCCAGGGATTGATGGCAGGGGGTTTGGAGAAAGTGAATCAGAGAGAAGGAAGTAGCATGCATGGCACTCTTGATTGAAAGTGGACTGTGAGAGAGAGTCATGTCCCTAACTTAGGCCATAGCTGGTACCGTTTACTCAGTTGGGAAACAAAAGAAGCACAGATTTGGGAAGGCAAAAGATAAATCCACTTTTAAACATGATACATTTGGAAAAGCTCAGGATGGAAAGGATTACAATGAGGAGAAAATCCAAAACAGAATCTTGAGTAACTCCAGCATTTTCTGGTGGGCAGAGGAGATGCTGAGAAGGAACAACCAGGAATCATTATTTCCTGAATATTCAGCTGTTGTCTCTGAACTCATACACTTTAAAGAGATGTCTACACTTACCGTCTACATTCAACATTATAAATCATGGCCAAACATATCTGGTGATGTCGCATTTATGAGTTTATTTATGAACATTCTATAAAAACGTGAGTGCTTTAATTATTATATGACCAGAAATACTATTGTAGATTGCTTTTCCCCCTCATTCATACTCTTAAGTATATGTTTGTATCCATATTTGGATTTCAGATCACCCAAAGACCTAAGAGGGGTTGAAGCCAGATCCTTCTCCTAAGGATACTCGGTACTCCCTCTCTGTGCCAACTCTCAACCCCCACCTTACACTGGAGAGACTGAAGCAGGGCTCACTTTCAGGGAACATGCAGAGGGTGCCAAAAAAAATGTATACAAACTTTAAGAAAGGAAAAAAACTGTGTTAAAATTGTAATACTTAATATATATTGATAATAAAAGATGAATACAACTCATATGTATACATTTTTGGACACCCCCGGTATATATAGATGTTTGATTGTTGTGACAAAGATTGCATATTATCCTCCAGTAATCACTCTCCTTTCCTTCTCAGTAACTGAGCCTCTGATTTTTTTTGCTTCCTGGAACAAAATCTTTCTTTCATAGTCTCTCTCTGGCAGCTAGTTGTGGTCACGAAGAAAAGTTCTGGCCACTGGGATGTAAGCAGAAAAGTGAGTGCAACTGCCAAATAGTGTCCTTAATAGTAAGGGGCACATCCCTCTCAATCCATTGGGTCTTTTTGCTGGATGGAAAGCAGATGTGTGGCTGGAGCTTCAGCAGCCATCTTAGACTATGAGGTAACCTTGAAAATGGAAACCATGCACTATGGTGCAATAAAATGGAAGGTCTCTGAACAGTGAATCTCCAAACAAACTCTGATAAACTACCTACTGTCTTCTTAAATTGAAGGAGAAATAAAATTCTATCTTGTTAAGCCTCTTATTTTGAATTTTTCTGTTACTTGCAGCCAAGCTTGATCCTAATTCATAAAGTTGGAAAGGGATTGCTCATTCTAACTACAAACACAACCACCCTCGCTCAAAAATGAAAAGTGGGAATAGAAAGGCTGAAAACACACACAGCTGTGTGATATCCCCATTTAGCCTACCAAGACTTGGATGTCTCCCTGCTGAAGTCCTCCCATTTACAATGTTCCTGTGGGATTCTAAGTGTTTGTGTGTGTGTGTGTGTGTGTGTGTGTGTGTGTGTGTGTTTTACAACTCGACTCAGACATACTGCTTATTCAACTCAATTCATCTTTGCATAGATAGTGACACAAAAGAGAGTCTGAAGGACACAAAAAAAGAAAAAGCAAAGAAAAGAACACAGTTCTCCATATCCTTTCTCCTGGTTTCATATTTTCATTCTTCATTATAGTCTTGTTCTAATCCTTCACTATATTCTTACAGTCTGCACCCTTCCTGCCTCTCTCTTTGCCACTTTCAGATGCTCAACAATATTTACATTCTTGTTTGATTTTTAGTGCTTTAAAAATATGCCTTCAGATAGATAAACTGTATGCCCACATTTTTTTCTTTTAATTATTTTTATTATGAAATACACAATATGCCCACATTTTGAGGTAAGAGAATGATCTGCAGGTGAATCATCCACAGCGTTTAGGCCAACTTCCACCAGGCCCTTGGCACAAGGCAGCCCCACGCACAAGGCAGGAGGAGATGATGAATCTGCCTGGTTCAGGAATTGAATGAGAGAATTTTGAGTTCCCTGCACTAACGCAGCTGCAGCTGTGCATTGGCCTTTTGCTAATCTCAACCCTCCCACCCAGCTATCACCAGGTCTTTAATCATATACTCTTTCTCCTCATAATTTGAATGAAGGCATCCCTCGTAGCCCTAAAATAAGAATCAATATCAGCTTTCCTCTGTGAGCTTTCTCCTCAGCGTGTAACCCGCCGGATTGTATCAGGCAGTAGACAAATGTTTATTCAGCATCCCCCAGACCAAGCATGGTGCTAGACTCCAGGGTGCTGTGGTAGAGAAGCAAACAAGATCTCTGCACTATGGGGCTTCGCTTCTGGTGGGGGAAACAGACAGCAGATGGGGGGAAACACAGGTCCTGATTAAACGGCAGGTGTGACAAGTGCTCTGCTGTCATCTGGTGCTGTGGGAGGCTGTCATGGACAGCCAGATCTGGTCTGGTACTTCCAGAAATATTCTCTGAGGAGGTGAGATTTAAAGCTGTGTGCAATTCTGAGGAAAATAAGTATATTCTGCTATTATTTTGAAGTGATTCAGAATGGTCTCACAATAACTGTATGTTTGGGTCATTTATAAAGATAGAAAGTGTACTCTTCTGTTTCTGAAATGACAGTTGTTACTACTCCCAAAGGAACTGTAAATTTTCTGATATTGAATCACAAAATGATTGAACACACTCAATTAAGGAACTGTCCTTGTTCAAAAGAGACAATCGAGGCTTGGCTATCATAAAGTTTGAATGCAGCCGAGACATGACATCCCCAAATCTTATTCTTTTGTCATCCTGGGAATGGAGTTATCTTGAGGCGATAAGAGGAACACGTGCTGTCATCCAGCTCCCGAGCTAATGTTTCACAGGCTTACAATGTCAGAGTGATTGCCTTTGATTAAGCACATTTTCAATTATCCACTGGGTACATACGAGTACAGCCTGTTAGAGTTTGCACTACAAAATAAAGAACCCAAGGCCCTTCACGTATCCCATAAGATAGTACAAATTTCTTATTGTATGCGCATTTGGTTAATTATTTGATTGCTCCCTAGTGTATTTATGAAACGACTTCACTGCGTGGTAGACGTCTCAATGGTTAAAGCGGATTCCTCCTTGGAGAAAACCAGACTCATCTGTTGAGTTCTGGCTCTGCCTGACTGTGATTTTATACCACTAGAGGGCGCGCGAGGCCAGCTCAGAATCTCGGTCTTCTCTGGGCGAGTCCACAATTAGTGCCTGAAACTGAGCCAAGTCTTCCAAAATGTTCTGGAGAAAAACCAGGTCAGGGCCTCTCCCTTCCCTAAGACTCCCCAGTCACCCCAAGAAACTGGTTCAGTTCCAGTCCAGCCCTCCACAAGCCTGAGGTTCCAACTGAAGTCCTGACCCTGTCTGGAGTCATCAGAGCACTAAGGTTTGTGTGTCAGGGCAAGGAGGATGGGAGGAGGGCGCATGATGCAATTAAAACTACAGCCCCAGTGGCTCCTTGATTAAGAGTTGGCTTGGGACACCAGCTCTGAGCAGCAAGCCGGTTCGAATCCCACAGGGGCCGTGATGCTGCACCCTCTACAGCTAAGATGGTGAACAACAGCTCTACCTGGAGCTGGGCTGTCACCTGCGATGGCATAGGCTGCAGTGGGGGCTGCAATGGGCTGCCCTGAGCTACATGAGTGGCCGGCAGCCAGCATGAGCGGCCGGCAGCCGGTGTGAGCTGCCATGAGCCACCGTGAGTGGCCATCCAATGGCCGGTGACTGATTTGCCTCAGCTGGGAAGAGTGCAATAATCACAGTACCAACATGGGCCAGTGAAGCAATGTCCTTCACAACTAGACTGAAGAACAAAAAGGACAGCAACTCGTCTGTTCCCCTTCCCTGATTCTCCAATAAAAATAAATGAATAAATAAATAAATAGCATAATACTACAGCCAGTTTCCTTCCCCTACCAAGTATCAGACTCTGAGCTAAGTCAACAGGCAACTGCCACATAGAAAGGTCAGTGATAACAGGGGTACAAATATAAAGCCAGGAAAACACAGAATTTGTGTGCCTTACTGAATTTCAGAGGTTGGGGAAGGCTTCCTGGGACAGTGTCTGAGCTAAGGCTTGAAGAGAGTAGAAGTAACCAGGGAAGAAAGGTGAGAGAGGTGTTCTTGGAGAGGGAGCAGCTTAAGCAAAGACAAGCCTGAGTGGGGAGAGGAGAGGCCACACACTCCATCAGAGGCAGGGACTGGCAGCCTGTAGGCAACTCTCCAGCTGATTTGAAATGCAACACGCCCCCAGGGACTTCAAGGAGATAACTCAGGACCTGAGCTGAGTTCGACTCCAATCAAAATGTCCAAAATTGGCTCCTGCAACAAATATCAGTGCCTCATAATGTTCAGTCTCCATTGATGACTAGGATTCTCAAACATTTAAAACAAAAACCTCAGTAGCTGGTAAGGAATATCACAGCAAGCTTTGCATTTGTTACACAAACACAGTATTTTGACAGACTGCCCTGCACTGTGGAGCAAAAAGACTTAACTTTCTGAAGCTCTCCCATGGAACCAGCAGTCTAAAGTCAACAAGCCTAATGGGAAATATTTCTTATCAAATAATTTTCCATGACAGCCCAGTGAAAAACCTGATATTATTACTATGGGTTACCCCATTATGTCTATTTGAGAACATTAAGCCAATTAAACCAAAGTGATTTATCCAACTAAAAGACATGTTTTTATGGTTAAGTCGTGTTATTACAGAAACAAATAACACTTGTACATACATGCTACATCTTTAAGAAGGATCTTGATGATTCTGATCCAATACCTATTTCCACTGTGGTCCAATTCAGGCATGACTGCGATGACTTCCAATCTTTGCATTTAATTCTCTACCACTAACCTATGTTTAAGGGGTACAATGCATGATTTTGTTTGTACAAACCAAGTAAATTTGATTTAAGATATATTCCAACACTCCTTGAGATCACTAGAGACACACCAGACTATCACACATGCAAAAAGCAAGGAATGTCTAATATAACTTCTATCAAAGATTCCTGTGGGTCACCTGAATTTGCCAGTGACAGAATTAGATTTGACAACTCCGCCATGTGTAACTGCTGTTTCTGTAGGTCCAAAACTGGTTGAACATCAGCAGTTCATATGGTTTAACCTAATAGTAGCCTACTAAACTAGTCTGTTGCAGAAAGGAATTCACATCACATATCTATTCTTCACACTTAATAAATAAATTGTCTATAGCGATGTATTTGAATGTTGAAGTTTTCACCTGGCATTTAAAGGAGAGTGAATGTCCAAATACAAGAGGATTTAAACCTGCAGTCTCACACTTCAGATAGTGGTTATCTTATCTGCCTGAGTGCTGTTTGCTTTCCTTGGAGCCATCAATAAAACCTGAGAAAGTGGAATTGGCCACTCAGGAGCTCCCTGCGTCCACCTCACCTGGATGACAGAGGAGGAACTTGTCTGCTGGGTCTCGGAGCACAGTGACTTGCCAAGATGACCAGTTAAAATGTACAGCCCTCTCCATGATCGTTACAAGTTTTTTTCTAAAGCTGTGTGACAAATAGCTCATCCTTATATCACAATCATACATCCCATCCAGAGGATAAATGCCAGCTGTGTCTGCGTATTACCTGAAGGATGGATGAAAAATAAATATTTCCATTATCCTGATACTTTCGAACCCAGACAAACCCCTTACCCTGAAAGTACGGGTCACTTTTTTTTTTAATTTCAATTTTCCTATTCCATTTTAGATGACCCCATACTCCCGTGCCATTTTCCAAAAGTGTTTCTGACTGTGCTAGCTTATCTGATGGCCTCACAGCCATGGGCTGGAAGGTAAGCGATTGATTCATCACCACTTGACCACACAGAAGCTGAATGGGAGAGGTTGATGACTTATCCAAGCTGTCATTCTTAGGTAGGAAAAGAATGGGGGATCCCCCGCTCGCCCTCGGCTTCTAGCAATGGTTTCCCCACAGCCATCATCATGTTCTTTGCCATTAGAAATAATTTTTGTGTGGACAGAAAGGGAATAGATTTACTAATCAAGAAACTCAGAAGTGGGCTGGCCGAGTGACACATTGGTTAAGAGTTGGCTTGGGATGCCAGCTCTGAGCAGCAGGGCCCCGGTTCAGATCCCACATGGGGGCCAGTGACACTGCCCTCTACAGCTAAGATGGTGAACAACAGCTCAACCTGGAGCTGGACTGCTGTGAGTCGCCGGCGACTGCGTAGGCTGCAGCCCCTGCTGCAGTGGGTTGCCATAAGCTACCGTGTGTGGCTGTCCAGAGGCCAACGACTGATCTGCCTCACCTGGGAAGAGCGCAATGATAATACCAACATGGGCCAGTGAAGCGACATCCTCCACAACTAGACTGGAAACAAAACGACAGCAACTTGTCTGTTCCCCTTCCCCGGATTCCCTAGCGCTGTTCCCCTCCCCCAATTCCCCAATAAAATCTTAAAAAAATAAAAAGAAACTCGGAAGTAAAATGTGTTTTTCCTCCTCTTATTTGAGAGGGGTAAGTTTTCATGTTTCTGTGCCTTCTTTCTAATATTA
Organism: Hipposideros armiger; assembly: GCF_001890085.2. NCBI lineage: Eukaryota > Metazoa > Chordata > Mammalia > Chiroptera > Hipposideridae > Hipposideros > Hipposideros armiger. The sequence goes on from NW_017731403.1 coordinate 1,214,135, forward strand.
ATATTATGGTTCCCACTATATTAAATGCCACTAAATTCAAGAGGCAAACTGAATATCTTCTACTGGTTTGTGTAAGGCTGGGTGCTAGGTGACCAGGGAGCCACACCATGGAAATTACAAGAAATAGAAAGCTATTTCCCAAAAGTAGTTTAAAATCCAGTCATTAAGAAAGGAACCATTAGCATATGAACAAATTCAGACAGTCAGTGATTCAGTGCCTGGGGATAGGGCAGTATAGAACCTGAACAAATGGGATTTTTATGGAAAGCAGGATTTAGCCTCTCCCCAGGTCAGGATTCAGCTGGTCCAATTCAGGCTACTCCTCTAAATCTACTTCCAGTCCCACAGTCTCTCAATTGTTAATATCACAATTCCAAGGGCCCCTTCAACCCCAGCACTATCCTGGACTAGCCCGTCTCCCTCACCATCTGAATCTGCTCAGTCCCCACGACCTCCAGATTAACCTCCCAAATCTTTCTTGGCACCATGTTTTCCTTTCCTTCCCTTTTGCCCCCAGGGCCCTATTTCAAGTCCACAGCATCACTTTTCCTGACTGATCACAACCTCCTAACTACTTTTTCCAACTCGAATCTTCACAGTACTGCCAGAAGGAGTAAAATGCAAATACGACTGTGCTACTGAAAGCTCTGCAGTGGTTCCCCCAATGACTATAAGAGCAAGTTGGAGATACTGTTGGAAGGTAAAATCAATACAACTCACTAATGGCCTGAATGTGGGAAATACTGGAGAAGGAAGAACAATAAACTCCTAGATTTGGGACTTGGGCAACAGAGAGGATGGTAGTGATGTCTTGATTCACAAACTGTAGATTTTCACCCAAACTTGATTCTTCTCTGGTGTTTCCCATCACAGGTAATGACATCACCACCATCCTCTAAGTTGCCCAAATCTAGGAGCTTACTTTGTTCTTTCTTCTCTCTTACTCCCCATATTCAGGCCATTAGTGAGTTGTACTGATTTTACTTTCCAATAGTATCTCAAATCTGCCCCTTCCTCTCTATCTCCATTGCATCCACTTAGTCCAAAGAGACTCCTCTCACCAGAAATCACCTTTTAATTGCTTTCTAGATTTGCAGTTGCCTACAGTCAATCCATTCTCCATACAATAGTCAGGGTGCTCTTTTTAAATGTAAACTTATTTTTTTATGTAAGTTAGATACATGTTGTTGAAATATCACATATATGCAAAAGAACACAAATCATACTGTATAACTCAGTGATTTTATGTAAAATGAACACACTCATGACCAGTTTACCTGAAGTCCCACCACACCCCTTCCACACTACCCCTTTCCAGGGGTATCCACTGTCCTAATTGCCAACACCATAGATTTTGGTTTTGTCTGCTTTAAAACTTTATGTAAATAGAATCGTGCAGTTGTGTACTCTTCTGCGTCTGGCTCCTTTCACTCAACATTTTGTTAATGAAATCCATCCATGTTGTTGCCTGTAGTTGTAATTTGTTTATTCTCATTTCTGGGAAGTATTCCATTGTATGAATTCACCACAGTTTACTTACCCATTTTACTGTTGATGAATACTTGAGTAGTTTCCAGTTTTAGCTATCAAGAGTAACTATGACATTCTCATGCATGACTTTTGGTGGGCCTACGTATGCATTTCTGGTGGGAATATACCTAGTAGTGGAATTGCTGGGTCATGGGGTATTCATACTCTAGTAGATACAGCCCGTTTATAATTGTACCAATTTATGCTCTCATTAGCAATGTACGAGGGTTCTATTTCCTTTGTATCCTTGCCAATTCTCGATGTTTATCTGTCTTTTTAATTTTAGCCATTCTCATGGGCAGTGTGCTTGTTCATAAATCTGACGAATATCACTTCCTACTTAATGGCTTTCAATGGCTTCTCATTGAATTTAAAACAAAACCCAGACTCCTGTATGTGGCTCTGCATACCCTTCCAATGTCAGCCATATCACTCTCTTTTCTTTCTTTCTTTCTACACTGGTATTTTCCTTCTATCAAGCTCTTTCCTACCTCTAGACCTGCACATTGCTCTCCCTCAGCCTGGAAAACTTCACTCCATCCCACCTTCCTTACAAGCCTGCCTTCCTACCCTTCATATCTCAGATTTAAGGTTTGTCCTTAGGAGGTCCCTGAGCACTCCATCCTGTTCTTCCTTTCACAGAACTAATCACAGTTCTGTGATAAGTTACAGAACTTATCACAGTTTGTAATTACAGATTTATCTGTTTCTTTTTTCTTTTCTTTTTTTTTTTTTTTGTTTTTTTTTGGTTTTGGTCTTTCCCACGCACTGAAAGTCATTGAAGAGTGGGAAAATGTCTGGCTATGCTTGGCAGACAGTGCTTGGCATATTCTGGGTACTCATCAAATGTTTACTGAAAGCACAAGTGGATGAATCCAGTCTATTTTAGATGATGAGTACGATAATGTTTAATATCATCTTTGAGTGTGGAGTTTTGACAAACCCTGAAGGAAGGAGTCTTTGCCTGGGTACATGGGGAAAACATGGCCAGAAGTGGACATGAAGAGGGCCTGACGAATGAACCAGCAACACTTAGACAAGCATCCCTGAGCCTGTCCATGAGTGAGGAGTTCGCAGAAAAAGACAAGAGTTAGGGGGGCCAGCCGAGTGGCGTGATGGTTAAGAACTGGCTTGAGATGCCAGGGGGCCCTGGTTCGGATCCCACATATGAGGGCCAGTGACACTGCCCTCCACAGCTAAGATGCTGAACAACAGTTCAACATGGAGCTGGGCTACTGTGAATCGCTGGCGACGGCGTAGGCTGCAGCCCCTGTGGCAGTGGGTTACCATGGGCTACCATGTGTAGCCAGCAGCCAGCATGAGCGGCCAACAGCCACAGTGAGCAGCCGTCCAGAAGCTGGTGACTGATCTGCCTCACCCGGGAAGAGCGCAATGATGGTGCCAACTTGGGCCAGTGAAGCAACGTCCTCCACAACTAGACTGAAGAACAAAATGACAGCAACTTGTCTGTTCCGCTTCCCCCAGTTCCCCAGCGCTGTTCCCATCCCCCCAATTCCCCAATAAAAAAAAAAAAAGACAAGAGTTAGGGTTAATCCTAAAGACAGGGAAAATGTCTTAATCCCTGGGGGAAAGATTGGGTATTCCAGGAAATGAATCTTTAAAAAAAAAAAAAAATCCAATAGCCCTCCATATCTCTAAAAAGCACCCTAATGTCTTCCAAGAGATAATGGCTTTTTCTAAGGATTAATTATTCCTAGGGAATGAGATAGGTGTTAGAGATCACCCAGCTCAGATCCTAAAGCCAGCAACTTTCCTATACGAAAGAATGTGCTTCAAATATTCTACGATTTCAAAAAAAAAATCTCCCGTTTCAATAACAATAGGCCCAGAATTTGATAACATGAAAAATAGTGTTCCTGGCAAGAATTTTGAGAATACGTTAATTATTAAAGTTGGTAATTTTGTGCATGTCTTAAATTTGTTCAGCCCCTCTTGTGTAACCTGATTTCCCTCTATTGTCTATGCCATCAATAGCATCCATCTGACAACCACTGCTGTAGACTTCCTACTGGACGAGAGAAGCTAAGCATCCTCAGTATGTGAGTAGAATAGAAAAGCATAGTATATTCAAATGAGAACAAGCGCAGGAGTTATTGTCATTTTCACTTAAAGTGTCATATTAACTTTCCAGATAATTGGAAGGCATTCATCCTCCATGGCATATGCATTTAAAAGGTTTACTTTGGCTCCAATAATCCTCCTGATTTAGCCACAAAAGTATGTTTCAAATAATGAGCTGCATGTTCAACATATCTTAGCACTATATAAATGTGCATTTCTGTAAGGCATATGGTATTTTAAATGAAATGTAGTCATTTTGTTGTGTAAAAGATCTAATTTCAGAAAAAAAACATAATGGGTGGTAGATCCTATCAATGAACCCTTGAGGGTCTCCTAATTACTCAGGATACAGAGATGTCTGGGCAGGTCTCTGTTTATAAAGAGCTTATATTTACCGGGGAAGAGACAGAAAAGCAGGCAATTGCAGTAAATGTACTAAGGGAACAACAGGGGGGCTAGTGTTGATGTAGGAGCCCAAAAGGAAGAATTTACCCAGAATTGGGGGGGGGGGGGGTGCTGTCAAAGGTGTCTAGGAATCTGTTCTCTCTTGCTTGACATTTCTTTCCCTAGTTTTCCAAATTCAGCTCAAATGCCCAGTCCTCCAAGATTTTCCAATCTCTTGACTGGAATGTTCCCACAGCAGTTTTCTTACCCCTCTCTGAAGATTATACCTGTATTACTGCAATTTAATGTAGGAGTCAGGAGCTGGACTCTGGGGTCAGATAGCCTAGGTCAGAATCTCATTTGCTGCTTGCTAGCTGTGACACCTTAGTTAACTTTCCTGTGCCTCAGTTTCCTCATCTGTGTGAAGAGTAAATGAGTTAGCATGAGTAAGCACTTAGAACAGTGCCTGGCACAAAGTAAGTCTCAGTAAGAATTCTTTTGTTTCATGAGTGTCTTGTCTGTTTGCTTTCATTGTAAGTTCCTTAGAAGCAAGCACTATGGGATTCATCTTTGTGTCCTACCCATAGGCCCCAACCATTCTACATCGCTCCAGTCTCTAAAGTGGTCTCTTGCGCATTTCAAGTGTGAAAAATATTTTCTGTGATTCATAACAGTCTACTAGGCACCATGTGGATCAAATTTGAGTTCCTTGTGGAGTTCATTTTAAAAAGTCATACAGGGGCAGCCGAGTGGCTCAGCTGGTTAGAGCAGGTGTTCTGAACACAAGGTCGTTGGTTCGATTCCCACATGGGCCAGACAGCTGCGCCCTCCACAACTAGATTGAAGAGAACGACTTGAGCTGAGCTGCTGCTGAGCTGCTGGTGGGTGGCCAGATGGATCAGTTGGCTAGAGCACGTAACAACAAGGTTGCCAGTTCGATTCCCACATGGAATGGTGGGCTGTGCCCCCCGCAACTCAGTTGAAAAAACTGCAACTGGACTTGGAGCTGAACTGCGCCCTCCACAACTAAGATTGAAGGACAACAACTTGACTTGGAGCTCATGGGTCCTGGAAAAACACACTGTTCCTAAATAAAATTTCTTTTAAAAAAAAGTCATACAGCACATCATTTCCATTGAATGCTTACTTAGATATATGCTGTTATAGCTAGAATTGTATGCATATATGCCAAATGATAATACCTAATACTTACTGAGCATTTACTACATGCCAGGCACTTGACTATGTGTGTTACACAAATTATGTTGCTTCAATCACACTTAAGTCTCCAAGGCACTTTCATACACTTACAGGAAGCCTGAAAATTTGCCATTACCCATTCTTCTTGGCACCAAAAACAATACATTGTCAATAAAATTAGATTTTATATTATCTAAAAACAATACACTTAGATTATATATTATTTCAAAGCCATTTCTTCCTGCGAACTTGCTATAATTACAGTGGTATTGTACGTCTCCATGTTATAATTCTAAAATTACCATGTGCATAGAGGGGGGAGTCGTTCCTTCATAGATTTCCCCACCACTCTTGAGAGTGCACATACACAAATGCAGAGTCAGCTATGTTGTTAGAATATACTGCATAGGTCAAACCGTAATTAAAATAATTGTTATTTACATAGCACTGTAAATGTATCCACTACTTGAGTCATAATCACAGTAGAGACAGAAAACAGCAATTAAATAATCCAGTCAACCCCAGTAAATGCATGTCAGCCGAGATCCCAGCAGGGAAGATTTGAGAATTAATTTCCAGAAAATTAAAAAAAAAAAGGCATATGACATCACTCTTCGTTCTCCGATTTCCATTCTCTTCACTTTAGTGTGATTTTCATTCACACGTTCATTCACTGATTCATTCAGCAAACATAGTTTACCATTTACCATAGTAGCCATCTTCATTGTTTACCATGGACCAGGCCCATTGCTACGAACACTATTTAGAATAAGCAAAATTTCCCACCTTCAAGGAGCTCTCAGTTCCTGAAAAAAGACAAAGATGAATGCACTCAGAGTCTGCTCACTAGGGATTTACAATTAAATGGGAGTCACTTGCATATATGCAAACAATTCTAGTATAAGTATCATGTGAAACAATTACAACCAGCATTTCTGCATCTCTTACTACACATAAGACACTGTGCTAGATGTTTTAAACATGTTATTTTATTTTACCCTCCTTCCAACAGATTATTAAGTAGAAATTATCATTAGTATTCTCTTTTATAAATGATGATGAAAATGAGGCCTGGAAAGGTTAGGTAACCAAGTCTCAAACAGCCTCCAACCTTCCCAGCCCCCAGCCCCTTACCATTAAGTGTCTCCTGAAGCTATAAGTGTCCAGGGATTCATCTGGGTTGCCTTGAAGAAACTAACACCTCAAAAATGGATGGGGGCCCAACCTGCAATGATGTCTTGCCTGGTGGAGGGGCCCCAAAACTTGGTCCTGAACAGGTTTTCAGCTACTGCCCTGGGCACTCTCCCCACTGCAGCACTTTCTTCTCTCTATGATCCTCACTGCAGAATGACCCCAGAGCCTGGTGTCAGTGTGGACTCGGGCAGTTGCAACCTCACAGAATGCACCCTTCCCCAGAAAACATTGTCTTCCCACCTCCTATTCTCTCACCTTCCATATCTCACTTTCAGTCCACACTCTCAAACAATTGTCTCTAACAAGCTGTCTTCCAAGGGTCAAAGTATCTCTCCAAAACTGCAGAGTGGTTTTCTGCAGTTCTCCTTAGACTGGAAACACACACACAACCTCAGTCTCCATCTGGGCTCCTGCTCTGGAGTATTGTATTTCGTGGCAGTGAGCAGATTTGAACATTGACATGGTTCCTACGTATGAGGCTTCCTTCTCTGGTGACCTTTGGTGCCACACCCCCTTGCTGAGGAGGCACTGGGGAAAGTGACTGGCCAAGTCTCCCTTGAGCCTGACAGTTCTCAGCAATCTGCATGCTGGTGGATTTTGCCTATGGCTCTTCTGCCTAAGCTGTTCTGTTTCCTTGTTCCCTGGGAATGGGAAGCAGAAAGGGTGATGGTTAGACCAGTGGATGAGCTCTCTGCCCCATTGCCTTCATATCTTCAGATGGGACCCAATGGCGGTATCCATGGAAGGTAACGGAGGAGGAGAACAGGAGATGGCAAGGCACTTATATCCTTGTTTCAGCCATTCCCTCACCTCTTAATTTACCCTAATTCTGGCTCTCAAAGCCTTCCATTGTATGCTGATTTCTGGCTCCAAAAGTAAGGCCAGTTAGGATGCCATCATGGTGTACCTTTAAAATTCTCTAAAAGATACTTTGAGCCTCCTTGGAAAACCCCTTCAGGGGTAACCTGGTCATTGTTTCTGCTGCCTGCCAATGACTGTAAAGCACTCTGATGGCTCTCAACAATATGGAATAGAATGAATATGGATGACTTAACACTTATTTGATGTTAGTCTTTATTTGATCAACTGGTAACAAAGTTGTAGAATAATGGTTCAGTCCTTGTTTAAACATCTTCCCCCAATAAGAGACATGCGATTAAAATCATTGTCATTAGTAACAAGCATGCACTCAGTACTCACTGCAATGGTACAATTCCAAGAGAGTTGAAAGATTATAATACTTCAAGCCCGTTAGAGGGAAATTTATTTAGAAATTTACTGGAGAAAAGAGGGCCTTCACTTGGTGTCCTTCTGCAGATGACCAAAACCTTCTTCTAGAAGCTCTTACATATCCTAAAACAGCAAACGAAAGTGTTTTTATGATGCCCTATTTTGGGCAAGTGTTGCCTTACAGCCAATTCTTAGACCACCCCCTCTGCATTGGCCTCTGACCCATTAGTCGAGAGAGTGTCTCGGAAAACTGAGGCCGGATGGAATGATATCTGTAAAGCTCTCTGGGGGGAGGGGGGGGCGTCTCCGGTTTGACTGGGACCTGATGGAATGATATCAGCTGTCTCCCCTGGGAGGACATGTAATTATGTCCTGGGGCAATGTGGTGACCTACGAAGGCATAGCATTTGCTGGAGTACAATGGGGAAAAGGTCAATGGAAAAGGCCTTAAGGCACACAAGATTACATGGTTAATGACTCACAGCATAGCAGTTTACTTCCTTAAAAATTATCAATAAAAACCATGCGTTGACCCGATTCGGGGGCTCAGTTTTTCTCTGACTGAGTCCCTTGGTCTCGCTCTGAATCCTACTTCTGTCTCTGTCTCTTTATTCAATCTGTGCCGCCCCTCAAGAGAAACCCGGTTGCCCTTGCCACGCAGGATGTGACAGGCAAGAAACTTCGGATGTAGAATATAATAAAATGAGTAACAAAGTATTCCATCACTATCCTCTCCCACCACTTTCTCTCTTTCAAGTTACACGATATCCTGATCTTTCACTCACCAAAGCCTTAGTTGATACAAATAGCCTGTGAAGCCGTCAGGGCAGGTAGAATTAGCATCATCTAATAGATGGAAAAACTGAGGTCAGAGAAGTTAAATGATCTGCCCTAGTCACATAGTCTGCGACAGTATTAGGCTGAAACGCAGATCTTCAATTCCCCAAAGATTGACCTCCTCTCTAGATCTGGTGATTTCTGACCCTTGACCTCTGAGTTCTGGGGTCCAAAGGTGAACTCCTCTCTACCTGTATGTTACTCAAGCACTGTGCCCTCTAATGGACCATCAAAGATATGGCTAATACCAAATACTATGACTATCATAGTTAATCAAATCTAAGTGAAGTGGAAATTTGCTATCAAACATCCTAAAAAGAAGCAAACACACACAATAATGTTTGAGCTCTATTTTCATTGAATCTTAGACTTAAGTTTATTCTCTCACTGAGCCATAGGTCTTGCAACAGTTGGTCGATCCAAAAGTATCTATTAACCATCTACTATGCCAGTAGAGAGCAAAGTATAAGAACTTATCCCTGACCGCAACGAGTTTGAATCTAATTGAAGGGCAACAAACACAGAGGAACAATTAGTCAGTGATGTTAATAGCTCTTGAATGTTGACTGTGATGGTGTGTAATGGGAGAACTGAGCTCAGGACATAGATGAGCAAACCATCAGCCTGACGTGCCAGTTAGGGGTGGGCCGGAGTGAGCATGCCAAAGCAAAGAGCTCAGCCCTCTATTATTGTTTGTAGTCTATGCCTAGCTGTCCTAATGGATTGAAATCTCCTTAAGGGAGGAGATTATTTGTTGATACATCTCTTTATTCTCACAGTTCCTATTTAAGCCGAGTTGTCAAAAGAATGTGGCCTCTGGAGCTAGGCTTTCTGGGTTCAAATCCTCGCTCCACCACTTATTGGTCCTATAACCTAGGACAAATTACTTAACCTCTCCATGACCCAGTTTCCTCACCTGTAAACAAGTACTTATCGCATAGGGTTATTATGAGGAATAAATGAATTACGACATGTCAGGGGTCTAGAAAATGCCTGACACATATTAAGTATTCCATATGTGTTAACTGTTATTACAGTGGTTTGCATTTGGTCAAGGTTTATCTGTTCAAATAGAGCATCAAGACATAAGAGCAGAGGGCCGGCCGAGTGGCGCGATGGTTAAGAACTCGCTTGGGACACCAGAGGGCCCCGGTTCGGATCCCACATATGAGGGCCAGTGACACTGCCCTC
>NW_017731403.1:1229906-1233009 GCF_001890085.2 Hipposideros armiger
ATATATATATATATATATATATATATATATATATATATATATATATATATATATATATATGTCTTTGGGTTTTTTAAATTGTTTTCTAGATATTCATTTTTATTGTATTTACAAAGATATTAGGCTATAATAGATTGGAAGCTTAAAAAGATAAGAGCTTTACCACGTATAGCTTGGAAAGCAAACCACAGAGGATACTAAAAAAAAAAAACCTCTCATATACCCATTAATTATACAAACTTTGTCAAATCTGAACATTTCACTGTATATGCCTTATTTTTTTAAAAGAGGAAACATGACACATCGCTCCTCTTTTTTCCTTTCTTGTCCTTTTCTTCCCTCTGCTACCCTCCCTTCCTCTTGCGTTTTCAGTGGCTAAAGCATGACAGGCCTCCATGATTGGGGAGAGAGGGAGCGAGAGGCCTGGCATGGGGAAGCAAAGCTGGAGCCCAATAGATACATGAGACACGCGCATGAACGGAAGGGCATGGGTGTCAGAGCCCAACAGGAGGAAGGCTTCCTTGTGGAGGGAAAGGATATGTAGGAAATGGGAGATTAGTTGTATTCCAGGAAATGGATCAAATTAATAAATATAATAAGGATAATAGGAGCCATATTTTTATGGAAAGGGAGAAAACTAGAATAAATTCTGTGGAGTTGGACTGGGATTAGATGTGTTGGTGAAAATATATGGTTTCCCATACATATAGATCAAAAAATAAATAAATAGACATGTAAATATGTGTACGAGGTCGGACAATTAAGTTCATGAACTCATCCTAGAAGCAGTGCTACACACCTCATTGCTGAATATCACTACAGTCACCTTCAAAGTACTTCCCTTGGGAAGCTATGCACTGATGCCAGCACCCAGTCCACCTTTCAAAGCAATTTTGGAACTCTTTTTCCGAAATGGCCATCAGAGCTGTCGTCATATTATCCTTGATGTCCTGAATGTCATCGAAATGTCTTCCTTTCAATATTTCCTTTCTCTTCTGGTAAAGAAAGAAGTCATTGGAGGCCAGATCAGGTGAATAGGGAGGATGTTCCAATACAGTTGTGTTTACGGGCTGAAAACTCCCTCACAGACAGCGTCATGTGAGCTGGTGGTGCATTGTTGTGATGCAAGAGCCAAGAATTGTTGGTGAAAAGTTCAGGTCATTTAACTTTTTTTTTTTTTTTTTTTTTTTTTNCAGTGAGGCAGCGTCCTCCACAGCTAGATTGAAGAACAGGACGACAGCAACTTGTCTGTTCCCCTTCCCCCAATTCCCCAGCACTGTTCCCATACCCCCAATTCCCCAATAAAAATCTTAAAAAAAAAAAAAAAGACATAAGAGCAGAGTTTTAATGGCTAAACCTGTATGAGCTTACTCATTCAGCAGTCTTTATTGAGCACCTAGTATGTGCCATTCTATAGTTGTAAACAAGGCAGATAAGGGCCCTCAAGAAGCCAGCACAGAAAACAAGATGGAGTGGAAGAGTTTTTCTTTATGATGAAAACTGGCTTTTTTGAGTCACATGGTTTTTTTGTAATTAATAGATTTTACTTTTTAGAACAGTTTGAGGTTTATAGTAATATTGAGCAGAGAACACAGAGAGTTCCTATATACATTTCCACCACACACACACACATACACACACAGTTTCCCCCTCATTAGCATCTTGAGTTACTGTGGTACAGTTGATGAACCAATGTTGATATATTATTATTAATAGCAATTATTATTAATTATTATTATTATTATTATTATATTGGGATTCACTCTTTGTGCTGGATAGTTCTATGGGTTTTGACAAATGTTCACGGTCATGTATCTGCCATTACAGTATCATATAGAATAGTTTCACAACCCTAAAAAAATCCCCTGTGCTTCATCTATTCATTCCTCCCATACCCCCACTCCAACCCCTGGCAACCACTGATCTTGTTACTCTCTCTGTAGCTTTGCCTTTTCCAGAACGTCACGTAGTTGAAATCATAAAGTATGTAACATTTATAGCCTGGCTTTCACTTAGAAATTCACATGTAAGTTTTCCCCATGTTTTTTTAATGAGGTGATAGTTCATTTGTTTTTATTGCTGAGTATACTCCATTGTCTGATATAGCACAGCTTATCCATTCACCTATCAAAAGACATCATCCTGGTATGGGGCAATTATGAATAAAGCTGCTATAAACATTCATGTGCAGGGTTTTGTGTGGATATAAGTTTTCATTTGGGTAAATACCCAGGAATATGATTGCTGATTCATATATTATGACTACATTTAGGTTTGTAAGGAGCTGCAAAAGTGTCTTCCAAAGTGTCTGTACCATTTTGCACTCCCACCAGCAATGAATGAGAGTTCCCCTTGCTTCACATTCTTGTCAGTATTCGGTGTTTGTTGGTGTTTGGATTTTCATCATTCTAAGTGTTTAGCCTACCTCATTGTTGTTTTAATTTGCAACTCCCTTATGGCATATTTGTTGAGCACCTTTTCATATGCTTATTCCACCTGCTGATCTTGTTAAGTGGGTGTCTGTTCAGACCTTTTACTCACTTTTTAAATTGGATTGTTTGTTTTATAATATGATGACTTTTAGGATTTCTTTGTATATTTTGATACAAGTCCTTTATCGTGTATGTGTTTTACATTTCTCCCAGTCGGTGGCTTGTCTTTTCATTCTCTTAAGAGTTATAGTATTTTGAATGCAAGTTAATACTCTTTGATCTGCTAGGGTTAGTATTCCACTGTGCCATTGCTTCAAGTACCACTGGCTCCTTTCACAAAGTAAATATAAAAGGAAGAGACAAGAGCCAGCCGAGTGGCACGTTGGTTAAGAGCTGGCTTGGGATGCCAGAGGGCCCCTGTACGGATCCCACATATGAGGGCCAGTGACACTGCCCTCTACAGCTAAGATGCTGAACAACAGCTCAACCTGGAGCTGTGCTGCCGTGAGTTGCCGGCAATGGCATAGGCTACAGCCCCTGCTGCAGTGGGTTGCCATGGGCTACCGTGTGTAGCCAGCAGCTACTGTGAGTGGCCATCCAGAAGCTGGCGACTGATCTGCCTCGCCTGGGAAGAGCGCAATGATGGTGCCAACTTGGGCCAGTGAAGCAAC
>NW_017731403.1:1239430-1247579 GCF_001890085.2 Hipposideros armiger
AAATGACAGCAACTTGTCTGTTCCCCTTCCCCAATTCCCCAGCACTGTTCCCATCCCCCCAATTCCCCAATAAAAATCTTTAAAAAAAAGAAAAAGAGGTTGGGCAACAAAGAGCAGAAAGATAAGGTGGGTGCTTGAAAGCGTAGCAAGGTCAAGGAAAAGTTTTTGATTTTTTTTTCAAGATAAAATAAATTTATGCCTGTTAAGCAAGGAGAAGATGATGTAGGATATTTCTTGTGCCAGGGTTGTGGTCTCGTGGAACTGAAGAATGGAGACACGAACCAGAGAGGTAAAGTTGCAGAAAACGAGTTTATTAGAAGTAAAAATACATTTCAAAGAAGCAGAAGCAGGCCCAGGCAGTAGAGAATGGCTCAAGGGCCATTATTAGAAAAGATAGTACACTCCAAAGAGTTTGGAGTGGGCCCTGAGCAGAGGCAAGGCTCAAAATGCTCAAAAGCGTTGACTGGCCAGGACTTGGAGTTTTTATCCCTTCTTCCTCTAGAGTGGGCTGTTCCTCTCTGGGTGTGGGACCACCTGATTGATCTCATCTCTTTAGAAAAGGAGTTTATTAGAAGAAAAGAGAAGTTTTGGGTGGAGAGGGAAGGTCTTTTGGGCGGTGCATTCTGTGGGAAATGCAGAAATGCAGACACCCAATGCCTGCCTCTAACTGCCTGCCTTGTTTTCCCTTCAGAGACGTGATCCCCATAAAATCTCTATGGGAAATTGAGGGATAGGATGTCTTTTCTTCTGTCTGCTTTCTACTGGGCTGGGGTGTAGAGCTGTCCCTGCCTATTGGGGGATTCACGGAACTCTCACCCTATCTGATCTCAGTTGAGAGGAAGGGGTCTCAGGATCTGCCTGGAAGACCATATTGGCTTCTTTGGTTGGGACTGGCAATCTTGCTGGGGTACCCTCTATATCCCCAAAGCCCCTAAATGAGGAAAAATAGATTTTAATTAATTTCTTGAAGAGCAGAGCTCAAAGTTATTGATGTAGGTTGGCTACGGGTTTGGAAAGAACATTAGGCTTTAATGTTTACAATCAACAAGTATACTGTCCTGGGAAAATGTTAAAACCTAGTCTCTGGGATGGGATTAATTAATGGCTTGGAGAATGTTGGAAAGTCACAGGCTTTAAGTAGTTATCTAAAGCCAGGGTGGTGAGAAAGATTCTGTGATTCAGTCTAGGGGCAATCTTTAATCTAGGATTCAGAAACTGATTAGAAGAGTAATCAAAGCCAGGGGCTAAGAAACTAGGGAGGAAATTTAAAAGTTGTCCAGTGGGGTGGGGGTTTGGGGTAAGGGGGCTACTCGCTCAGCCCGCATCAAAGAGATTGAAAAATGCAACCAAGGGCAGGAATAATGGTTAAACTAGAGCCCCAGCAGCAGTGAGACTATATTCTCCTGAAAGACAGAGGGCAATGTCCCATGCTTGTCACAGCCCTCGCAGTGCTGGCTTGGAACCGCCTAATCCTGGGACTCCAGCAGCGAATGAGTTCCTGGGTTCCACTCTTCATACACCTCTTCACAGTTCTGCAGTAGAAAAAGTGTTGGATTAAAGCCAGACATTTTCTCCAACTCTGCAGTACCTTCGTGACCATGGATGTCATACCCTCTCTGAGCTCCAGTTTCCTTGTCTGCGAAATGCAGTAATATCCTTTTGCTTGGGCTGGTAGTTACAAAGGTAGAGTACTGGTGGATTATAAATTCCCAAGCACTCACTACTTTCCCTATTTCTCCTATTTGCTACTTAGGAATTTTCTTGCTGGGGCTCTGTAACCTATGAATACCTCTTCCCTCGCTCACCCCAACTATTTCTGTCCTGAGGTATAATCCGGGTGATAACAGGCCAGGGGCCAGACAGGTGGGGTGGGGTAGTGTAAACCCATTTAATGGCCCTGCTACAGAGTTGGGCTTAGGACTGGCATGTTTGCTTCCCTTTCCACTGCCAGTAGAAGCCTAATGATACGTGTTTCGGTACAGGCAGGGTAAAGTGAAATTCACGTATGTTTCAGGAGAACCCCAGGCTCTGACCAGCACAGGAAGCTTGGGATGGGGGTGGAGGGCAGCAAGAAGATGGAAAACCAGACAAAAGCAAGGAGGATAGCTTCTGGCACATGATAGGTACTCAACAACTGTTGCAGTGAGTTGGCCTCTATTCTTTCCAATTCTATGCTTAAGCTGTGTTTATTTTTTGTGGAAAATTTTCCCTTATTTGAATTGTGTGTCTACTTCGTCCTCTCAAGGGCAGACCCCACCCCACCCCACCCTCCACCTCCATGCTGTGCTCTGTGTAGCTCTTCCCATCAAATCTGACTTCCTGACTTCCAGGATATCCTACCTCATGACTGACAGGAAGATAGGCAGGGCTTATCTACATACATAGAATTCTAATTACTTTAAAACAAAAAAATATGGAAATCGACCCAATACTGATAGCCATCAATTGTCCTAAGATAAGAGAAGTTCTTTCACTTCTTGGAAGAAAGAAATGTTTTTTGTTTTTGTTTTGTTTTGTTTTTGTTTGTTTTTTTAAGATTTTAATTGGGGAATTGGGGGAAGGGGAACAGACAAGTTGCTGTGGTTTTGTTCTTCAATCTAGTTGTGGAGGACGTTGCTTCACTGGCCCAAGTTGGCACCATCATTGCACTCTTCCCGGGCGAGGCACATCAGTCGCCGGCTTCTGGATGGCCGCTCACGCTGGCTGCTGGCTACACACGGTAGCCCATGGCAACCCACTGCCACGGGGGCTGCAGCCTATGCCATCGCCAGCGACTCACAGCAGCCCAGCTCCAGGTTGAGCTGTTGTTCAGCATCTTAGCTGCAGAGGGCAGCGTCACTGGCCCTCATATGTGGGATCTGANGAGCTCTTAACCAGCTGAGCCACTCGGCCGGCCCCATTTAACTTTTTCACATAGCATTTTCAGCACTTCCAAATAGTAAAATTGGTTAACCATTTGTCCAGTTGGTACAAATTCATAATAAATAATTCCTTTGATATCAAAAAGGTTAGCAACATCATTGCAACAAGTTCATGAACTTAATTGTCCGACCTCGTATATACATATATATGTATATGTATATTCCTTAGCTCTGTCCACTGGGAACAGCAACACCCCGGTAACAATGAGCATACCTAGGTCTCAGATTTTGATTTCTAAATACTATTCCCCACTTAAAGAAATGAGGGCTCCTTGGAGAACTGGCTAATTCTAGAGCTAGGCCTAAGAAAGCACAAGATGAGCTTGGAACATCTTGTGCCAGAATCCAAGAAAGTGCTCAAACAATTACGAGGACCTGTCAAAGGACCCAGAAGTAAGCTTGAAGGGGATCTCACTGGTCAATACGGACAGGATTTGAACATAAAATTAAACAACGATAGTAACAAATTATAACCTATTTAATAAAACAGAAATCATGAGCCCATACAGATATAAATAAATAAATGAATGAACAAATTGAGACTTTAAAAGGGAATAGATATTCATATAGTTATTAATTATAAAGGAGAGGAGAGCACCTCCACAGTGAAGGCTGGCAGACACCACTGTAAGCACGTGATCAAAATCATTAACAATGGGACAAATTGAAATAACCACCATCTGATATACAATGAGAAGAACACCACATCACTTTTGTGTTATTCCTGCCAAGATGTGCAACATGAATCTAATCACAAGGAGACATCAAAAAAAAAAATGAAGGACATTCTACAAAATAACTGACCTGTAATCTTCAAAAGCCACAGGGTAATGAAGGTCAACAAAAGACTGAGGAGCTGTTTCATAATCAAGTAAATTAAAGAGACATGACAACTAAATGCAAAGATGAGACAGGAGGCAAGGGTCCCAGCTGTGACACTGGAGATCAAAAGGAGGGGAAGGACACTTAAGGAATGTGCCTCAGACAGAATCAGACTTGAAACTGACTAGATATGGGTGGGAGGAGAGAAGAGTGAGTTAAAAACAGCCAGGAGTGTTCAAATTTGGATGACTGGGAATCCTACACACAAGAAGAGACACCGTCAGATCTGGTTTGAGGGGAAGAGGATGGCTTTGGTCTTAAATATTTTGAATGGATAGAGCTGGAAGACAGCCTGGTAAAGGTGGCGACTGGAATATGGTCAGGCTGCTAGAAAGAGAACTTGAGGCTGCAGAGAAATGAAAGTTGAAACTCTAAAAGATGATGAAGTAACAATAACTTCCTTTCACTGAGGGCTTACTTTCTGCCAAGACCTACCTTAAATATTCCTTCCCCATTCTTACGGTGTACTGCACATAGGTATCATTAACTCTGTATTTACAGATTCAGGGGGTTAAATAAGCAAAGAGTCAGGGGGATTAAATAACTTTTCATGCTCACAAATGAAGGACTAGAACTTGAACCCACACCTGCCTGACATCATGTGGTCTGAGGCCACAATTTGGCAGTAGAAGAGGAATCAGTGAAGGAGATGAGGAAGGAGCTGTTAGGAAAACGGACACCATTAAAGCCGTGGTCTACTGAGGGTAAAGAAAGGAGAAAAAAAAGGATTATCAGGGAGAAATTCACCAGTCAGATGAAGCAGAACTGAAAAAAGACCACTAGGTTTAGCTGCTATGTCCGTTTGAGTGGATGGAGAAGGAGAAAAGCAGAATCCTCACATTAAATATGAACATAGTCCACAGTGAGGAATGCATGAGGGTGGTGCTATGGTCACCAACGGTCATTATTTGCCTGGGACTGCTTCAGTTTTAGCACTGAAAGTCCTGTCTCCCAGGAAACCCCTCTATCCTGGTGAACCAGGGCAGCCATTCATCCTAGCAGTGGCAGTGGTGCAGACCCCTTTTTTTCCCCATTTTTTTTTATTGTGGTAAAACACACATAACATAAAATTTACTATCTTACCCATTGGTAAGTTAGTAGTATTAAATATATTCATAATGTTCAGTGGTATTAAATATATTCATAATGTCACGGGCTGGCCAAGTGGCTCAGTTGGTTAAGAGCTTGCTCAAGAGTGCGAGTTCTATATGTATGCTATTGGGGGAGGAAGTGGGGTGGCGGATTGGGGGAAGGGGGTTGTCACCTCGAGGGGTAAAAAGTATAACTATTGCACTGTGTTGTACAGCTGAAACTAATTCTAAAATGTGTATTTCACAATAAAACATAATTTTAAAAAAAAAAGAGTGCGAGCTCTGAGCAACAGGGTTGCCAGTTCGATTCCCAGCCCGAACTGAGCTGCCACTGAACTGCCAACAGCTGGCAGGATGGCTCAGCTAAAAAATAAAATAAAAATAAATAAATAAATACACACATTCATAATGTCAACCACCATCAACATGTATCTCCATAACTCTTTTCATCTTGTAAAAACTAAAACTTTATACCCATTAAACAATAACTCCCCATTTCTTCTCCTGTGGTATAGACCACGTTTAAGAGGTTGGGCAGGGCCGGCCAAGTGGCATGATGATTAAGAACTGGCTTGGGATGCCAAAGGGCCCTGGTTCGGATCCCACATGAGGGCCAGTGACACTGCCCTCCACAGCTAAGATGCTGAACAACAGCTCAACCTGGAGCTGGGCTGCTGTGNTTTAAAAAAAAAAAAAAAAGGAAGAGACAAAACAGATAAAAATATCCTAAGGATTGTCGAACAATTTCAAGCCCTCAATTGGGGCAACTCATAGTCATGTTGGCTACAAATGCAGAAGGATCACATCAGATATTTTCTGTTGTCATTGGAAAATAGAATAAATAGGCTCAAACAGCATCAGGAAAATTACATGTGAATAGAGTTTCATTAGGAAAAATCCTGTCCTGAATAAATGTTTGGAAATGAAGGCTAGGTGCCTCCCTCCGCTGTTACACCTAGCGAATTTCTTTGCTTTAGAATAAGCCTCTGTATTTAATAAGCTCTATTGGGAGCATGTCTGCAAAAGGGTATTAAACCCTTGATGGGTTGTTATAAATCTTCTTTCTTGGCCACACTAACAGAAACCTGGCCCAGGAACCCCCCTCACTCCATCCCTAAAGAACTTTACAATGTCAGTTAGTCATCCACATCAATGACTTCATCCACTACCTACGCCCAGCCAGTCTGTCTGGCTGAAACATTGCAATCATTCTGTATCAGAAATAACTCTGCCCGACATCTTGAGGGGAGGGGAGAAATAGAGGAAATTGTAGGGAGAACCTAGGCATGGATAGGAACCAGCTGAAAGTTTTCCAGGAACATTTGAAATGTTCTTTTTACACTTGTGACAAGTGACATGGGTTTTCTTAATGAGCCCATGCAGCCAAAAACCCCAGTTTATACATTGGAAGGAAAACAGTCTTGTATAATAAGCAGCATTGCTCTGAGGAACGGGTTGAGAAACGATTCCAGACCCACAATGCTGAGAGTTGGCTTCTGAACACCCTGTTCTCAGACCACCTGGGAGTGGTGTCCAGGCCTACCCTGGCTTCTAGAAAATTTTCAGGGCCACCTCTCAAGGTGGCTTGTCAGCCATGGATAGCAACAACATCGGCCTGAAGGAAAATGCAATGTGAAGCTTTCTAACAGAGGAAATATGAAGAATAATATTTTCCACATGACTGCACTAAAGAGTTCATTCAAAAAAAAATGTTTGCAACTATTATGGAAAATGCCAAGTTAAATGTACTTTTTTAAAAACCTGGTAAATATGTTGCTGGGAAATTTATACTCAAAGCAATTCATACTTACAGGTTTTTGAGGCTCCTCAGGAGAGGGCATTAACCTGACACAGTTTCAAATCAAAATGGCTGCTCTAAAAACATACACCTTCATAGGAAACACTGAAGAGAGCCCAGTTCTCTCTGTGCTAGGACACTCACTGCCCACTCTGAGTGCTTGTGCCAAGGAGAAGTCAAACTTGATAGAAACCTGGCTTGGATCCTATCCCTATTGGTTAGTGCAGAAAACAGTGCAGTACCCATGGTTTCCTGTTTTGCTTTGTTTTGTTTTTCAGATTGTGGTGATCACATCTGTTCCTTATCTTTCTTCTCTCACAGGGATTTTGTTTACAAGGGTCCTAGAAACAGCAGGGTCTGTCGAAGCTCCACACAGATGACAAAAGACAAGACGCCTAGGGATTTGGCCTGTCTACAAAGCTCAGAGCCAAAGGTGGGGTTTTCAGAGTGGCCCACAGCACTCGCCAAGTGACTCAGGCTCAGGATCTGGGAGCCCAACTGGAAAGAATACGGCCTTGTCTAAGGAAGCTCCAGAAACACAGATGCAGTTTTACTAATGTCATCTCTTTACAAAGGCTTGCCCACTTCCTCCCCACACAGAAGTTCTGCTTTGCAAGAAGCTTTCTTTTTTTTTAAATTATTTTTTTTATAGCTGAACCATCCTGTTACCTGTTGGCAGCTCAGTGGCAGCTCAGCTCGGGCCGGGACTCGAACTGCTGTTGCTCAGAGCTCAAACTCTTGAGCGAGCTCTTAACCAGCTGAGCCATTTGGCTGGCCCAGAAGCTTTCTAATGGCTCTGTCTAGCCCCCATGCTGCCATTTCATTTCCTGGTCTTCTTTGTCCTTTCCTCTTTTCCTCTCTAGATTCCAGGAAGTCAAGTTCAGAGCAGCCTTACCAGTTCCCAAACACCATTATTATGGCAAGATATTTTGATAGTAGAATGAAAGCCTGCAAAAGATGGTCTGAAGGCTTCACCTAGACACCCACACATTCAAGAGCACACCTGTGACTTTTCCAAGGACAAGCCAGGCCGTTGGTTTTATTTTATTTTTTAATCTTGCTTTTTAATGTCATAGGTCAAATATGAAAAAAGACTAGAATGCAGTGCTACTCAAACTGTGGGCCAGGAAGAGTTTCTGGCTCCCACCCTGCTGTTCTTGTCAACAATGATCCTAGTGCAGAAATTGAGAGAATGAATTTAGAAACATTCGTAGCAGTTTCACAGAGGCACCTTATGTCCGTTGAATCTAATAATAAATATTAGGGGACATATATATATATATATATATATATATATATATATATGTCTTTATATATATATATATATATGTCTTTGGGTTTTTTTATTTGTTTATTTAATTATCATTTTTATTGTATTTACAAAGATATTAGGCTATAATAGATTGGAAGCTTAAAAAGATAAGAGCTTTACCACGTATAGCTTGGAAAGCAAACCA
>NW_017731403.1:1255304-1284470 GCF_001890085.2 Hipposideros armiger
GGGATCTGAACCGGGGCCCTCTGGCGTCCCAAGCCAGTTCTTAACCATTGCTCCACTCGGCCGGCCCAAAAGAAATGTTTTTAATTGCTAAAACTCTTTGTGAGGAAAAATAGTTCCTGTGGGAAATTAGAAAAATTAAATATGGTATCAAATTAAACTTTTCATTATTGCATAATCAGAAATTGGTATCATCATTGCCACATGCCTTACCAGAACACTAACATTCAAATTCGCAATCTGACGAGTGGCAGTACACCACTGGGGCTAAATCAACCGGCTTTGGAATCAGAAAACATGGTGTGTAATTCTAGCTCCCCCAGCTGTGTGACTGTGAGCAAGTTGCTTAACCTCTCTGATCCTCAGTTGCCTCTACTGCATAAAGAGAATAGAGAACAATATTACCTATCACATAGGATTGTTGTGAGGATTAAACTAGATAATGTATATAGAACACTTAGCATAGAGCTATGAATAATATCAATTACTATCATTAAGATCACAAAATACCTAAAACTATGTTTAGGTGTTTTTTATGTTTAGTATATTTTTGGCCCTAAATGCGATTATAATATGCTAATTAAAAAAAACCAAAACTGCGCATCTGTATTTGACATAGATCCAAAAGCCCTGATAATTGATGGGCATGGGGAATAACTATTTACTGAGTGAATCAGGAGAATAAAATCAGTTTGTATTCTGTGCTTCCCCATGTTCTCTGTTAACACAGCTTTCAAACTGTAGCTTTTTTAATAAGGCTCACGTGGCTAGAAAGAGTGAATAAAGATTTCCAAGACTCTTAGTTTACCACTTAAGAAAATCTTAGGTACTGTAACGTTCTGATTCATTTATCCCAAGTACAAAGGCTGAACTATCAGCCCACAATTTCTTTTGATAAGCGGCATAAATTTTATTTTTAAATGCCTTAAGCCAAAATGTAGACTACTTTTGAAAGGTTCTTATCAAAAGAAATTCCATGTAGTCAACGTGAATAATTCAAATTTTAACTTGCAACACTGTACTTAACAATTGCCTCTCTATTTACATCTCCACTCTTTTTTTTTTGTCAGCAATTCCCTCCACTATAACAAATAGGTACAAAATATAAATATGTTTGAGAGGTTTAAGTTTTACTTCTTTGCTTTCCCAAATCTTTTGCCTTGTAAGAGACTTATTTAAATAATGAGTTTTAAATATTCTTTTAAAAAGGGCATCTGTATATACTTCTTTATTTTACAATCTAAAAATACATTTTAAGACATTTATTTTATACAACACATTTACTTTCCTTTTACACTTATTTCTTTTTCGTTTTTCTTTCTTTAAATTTTATTGGGGAACAGTGTGTTTTTCCAGGACCCATAGCTCCAAGTCAAGTTGTTGTTTTCAATCTAGTTGTGGAGGGCAGAGCTCACTGGACCATGTGGGAATAGAACCGGCAACCTTTGTGTTATGAGCCTGCGCTCCAACCACCTGAGCTAACTGGCCACCCTACACTTATTTCTAATTGTTTATGTTTATGCAAACATAAAGTTTAAAAAAATAATTTATATTTATTTTTAGGTAGGCACCCATAAAAGGTGCTTTTTGGATTTTTATTTTCTTTCTCCAAAGTATTTTTTTCCAATGCAAAATAAAGTTTAGTATCAAAGGTTACAAAACAGACACAGTCCCCACCACATGAAGCTTAAGGTCCAGACGAGTAAACAAACATTAAACAACTCATCACAATTTTGATGATACTTAGAAAAAGGGAGGGGACACATGGTGGGGAGAGGTTTGCTGGCAATCTGGGAGCATATGGGAAAGGTGATGAACTGAGGCCCTTGGGCTCAAGCAGCAGAAAGAACAAGAACATTACTGATACAGAAAACAGTCTAGATGCAGCCTAAGGACAAGGAAGAGCAAAAGGGAGAAACGGCCCCAAAATGAGGCTGGAGAGGTAGCAGGGACTGGCTCATCAGAGCCTTATGGGCCATGGACTTGATTTTGGACTTGATTCTCAGGCATTGGGAAGTCAATGAGAGGTTGTATGCAAGAGAATGTCATGATCATATTTTGTGATTTAAAAAGGTAATATTCAGGCAGAGAAGAAAAGAAAGGAAGTCAGAGTAGAAAGTGGGAAACCAGTTAGGAGACTATTGGAGTAGGCCAGGGGACAGGTGCATTTGCCTAGCACGAGAGAGTGTCAGCAGGAATTGGAGAGAAGTCACAAAGTCAAGAGATGTTTAGCAGGTAGAATTGACAGGATTTGGTGTTGGATTTGATTTGAAGGATTAGGGAGATGGAGAAGCCAAGCATAATTTCCAAATTTCTGGCTTGAACACCTAGATAGATGGCGCTAACTAATCATGGGGTGAGAACCCCGGAAGAAGGGCAGGTTGAACGATAAGGTGACAAGTCTAAAATGACCACGTCCAATGGGCAAGTCGATATTGGAGTCTAAAACTTAGAGGAGAAATCTCAGTTGGAGGCTCAGATTTCAGATTAGTTGGCATTTAGAAGGAACTTGAAGTCGTGGGAGTTGATGAGAGGCGAGCACATGTATATGGACTGAGAAGAGCAATGACCCCTGGGAAAAGTTCAACATTTAATGATTGGGTAAAGAAGGATCTGACTAGAAAAGGAGCCTGTTGTATCACATGAACCAAGGAAGAGAATGTCTTAAGAGAAAGCAATCAGCAATGTTAGACACTACTGACCTGTCAAATAATAAAAAGACTAGAAAGTATCTTCTGTACTTACCAGCATGGAATGGAGGTCACAGGAAGCCTTAAGGAGAACAGCTGGGGCTGAGGTAGGTCTGGAATGTCAAAAGGAGATGTTTGTTTTTAATGCAGTGGGCACTGGGGAATCGCTGAAAGTCTTTCAGCAAGGGAATGTGATCGTAGCTGCAACTAAGAGATATTAACCCAGCAACAAAGTACAGATCAGTGCAGCACAGGCTGGAAGGAGGAAGGTAGTTAAGAGGCTAGTGCAATAACCCAGTCAAGAGGAAAAAGGGCCTGAACTAGGGTGCTTAAAGTAAAGCTAGAAAATAAGAGATAGAGGCTGTATCAGTCAGTGATCTTTCAGTCGCAAGTGAAGAAAACAACTAAATTGGGCTTTATAATAATATCAGGAATTTATTAGTCATGTCAGTGAAAACACCAGAGGCAAAGTCAGCTTCAGGCAAGACTGTCTCCAGCAGCTCAAACAATGTTTCCAAGAACCCATTTTTCTTTTTTTTTTTTTAATTGGGGAATTGGGGGGAGGGGAATAGCATTGGGGAATCGGGGAAGGGGAACAGACAGGTAGACAAATTGCTGTTTTGTTCTTCAGTCTAGTTGTGGAGGATGTCGCTTCACTGGCCCATGTTGGTATTATTATCATTGAGCTCTTCCCAGGTGATGCAATCGGTCACCTGTCATTGATCAGCCACTCACAGCGGCTCTTGGCAGATCACACCGGCTGCCAGCTGCTCATGCTGGCTGCCAGCCATTCAGGTAGCTCACGGCAGCCCACTGCAGCCCTGCTGCAGCCTATGCCATTGCCAGAGACTCACAGCAGCCCAGCTCCAGGTGGAGCTGTTGTTCATCATCTTAGCTGTAGAGGGAGCAGTGTCACTGGCCCTCATATGTGAGATCTGAACTGGGGTCCTGCTGCTCAGAGCTGGTGCTCCCAAGTGAGCTCTTAACCAGCTGAGCCACTCGGCCGGCCCCCATTTTTCTTTCTACATCTCTCTTATCTGCTTTCTATGGTTTGACTTCACCTTTAGGCTCCATTTTGTGGCCGTATGGTAACTCTAAAATTTCCTCTCCTTAAGAAAAAATGACTTTCACAATTCCAGATCTCACCCCACGCAGACCAAACTTCTTTACATCAGAAGTCCAGCAAACATCTCCTTGAATCTTATTGGCTTTGGTTGTGCTGTGCTTCATCCCAGAACCAACACAAGTGGCCATGGGACATAAGCCAATCAGAGGCTATCCCTGGAATTTGGAGTAAGGTTATTCCCACCCAAATCATATGACTGGAGGAAAGAAATTTTAGAATAAGGATAGAAGAAAAGTAGACGGTAGATTCCAGGGAGGTCATCAATAATAAAGATCACAAATGTGAAGCATAACCTTTGATTGCTTTGTTCTTACAAATCTAGTGTCAAAAGCTCTGGGGTCAATCTGCTAATGGAGTTAATACAGTCCAATTAATTCAGTGACAGTATAACTACCTAATTAAGATTAATTAGCCAGGAAACAAGTAGAACTAATTTGCAAATGAATTAATTGAATATTTTAAAAGAATATATAACATGTGGAACCAACTGTTGAAACAAGAAGGATTCACTTGTAGGAAGGATGGTTTTCAACAAAGCGATTAGCATCATTTGTAATTATATTAAAAATATGCTGAAATTAAAAACAGGTTATGTTCTTCGGTAAGACAACCATATTCCTACACCCATTCGTTATGTTTTTTCTGTTTCATTTAATTAGAGCCTGCACCCTGCATATGGAGATCTACCTGTAAATTGGGATTTACATCTTCTCTTAGCATCTTTAGCATCTTCTCTTTTGAACTACATCCCTACAACTATACCTACTTCCCTATAATCCAAGGAGATAAACAGACAGCAGCCAGAAGTTCTCTAAGTCCTTTAGAAACTTGCATTACCCTGTGTCAATCATTAGGCATCGAGAAATCAAAATCCTTTTGTTCTAGGCAAAAGGCAACTCTGCTGATCTTGGCTGGCTCTCTCCCATGGTGGGGAGTTGGTTGGCTGAAAGCTGCTCTAGGAGGACTTCACAGGGACAACTGAGCTTTCCTGTATGGGGTCTCTAATCCTCCAGCAGGCTAGCCCAGGCTTATTTACATGGCTATGGCGGGGCTCCATGAGAGAGAATGAAAGTGTGCAAAGCCTCTGGAGGTCTAGGCTTAGAACTGGCATGCTGTCCCTTATCCTGCATTCTGTTGGCCAAAGCAAGTCATGAGTTCAGCCCTGATTCAAAGTATGGAGAAAAAGACGCCAGCTCTTAGTGCAAGTTGCTGCAATACCACATTGCAAATGGATGGATACAGGAGACCAGTAACTGGGGCTACTAATGCAATCAGTGTATCTAGACTGACAGGCTTATAGGTTCAACTCGTCCTGTGGAGCATTTCAAATGTGGTAATGAGCAAATGCACACCTAGGGTGATGGTGATGGCAGTGTCAGTGGTAGTGTTCATTCAGCTTTTGTGTATGTCTGTAAAAATGTAGAAAATGTACCCACGTTGAAGAGTTTCATTTTTTTTTTAAATTGGGGAATAGTGTGTTTTTTCCAGGACCCATCGGCTCCAAGTCAAATAGTTATTTCCGTCTAGTTGTGGAGGGTGCAGCTCCTTGGGAATTGAACCAGCAACCTTGGTGTTATGAGCACTGTGCTCTAACCACCTGAGCTAACCAACAGCCCCAAGAATTTGATCTTTAAAAAAATTACAAGTCAGCAAAGAAATCTGAAAACAGACCTAAGCATTTTAGAAGCACACTTTTCTAAACCATCTACATTCTTACCGATATTTTTCTAAACAGTTTGGCAAATTGAATATTGCATTTTTATGGAAACTGCCATACTTGTTTATAATTTGGTACAGAGATTACATCTTTTTAAAGAAAAGAACAGGTGCATGCTTACCTTCCTCTCATTGTAAATGGTTCCAGATGGTAACTATTCATTTCAGAAGCTTCTTAAGAAACATCTGTTCACAATATTTATATGTGACTTTATTATATTTTACAAAAATTGCATTTTAAATACAGTTTCCCTTAAATTAAAAAAAAACATTCATTTTTTTCCTATTCATAAAAGTCTTTGGATTAGTTTACTCTCGCTTTGCGCACAATCTCTACGTTATTATATCACAAACAAAGCTAGATTTAAACGGTAACTTTGTGAAATGGAAAGGAAGAAGGATACATGGAGTCTTTTTTATAATACTCCAATATTGTCATGCACAAATTAATTATTTCTCAATTAAGAGAATCAAATTGGTTTTAATTTTCTCTTTCATTGCTATACGTCTGAGTTTGGCAACCTATTTTAAATATTCTCAAGTGGAAAAAAACAGGTTGTGCTGGGATATTGATAGTGAAGCTGATCATTTCTCTAGTTGTGTGAAAAGCTTTTATGACAAAATGCATTCTTCCAAAACAAAATACATAATGATTATAAATGCAGCAAAATTGTACACTTTGAAAAGCCAAAATGCAATGAGGGAGGAAAAGAAAGAAATCCTTTTCAACATTAAAACAATAGTGTACTAAAACTCTGTGTATTCATTGTAAGGAACAGCTTTTCTAAGAATTTGTAACAATTCTAACTTCTGATAGGATGAAGATAACCAGAGAAGTTGACAGTACATTTAGTACTTGGTCCAATCAATCCTCAGAACAAGACAATGCCAAGTTGGTTGAGTAGCCAACCTATACCTGGCCAATCTCCTGGTCTCTTCTGCCTGCCCAGTCACCCATCACTTACTATTATGAATGAAAATGTTTATGTTGTGAGATAATGTGAATATTGGTTCTCTTCGCCTGCCCAGCATTCATTCATTCTTCTTTAAAAAAAAAAAAGATTTTATTGGGGAATTGAGGGAGAGGAACAGACAAGTTGCTGTCCTTATTTTGTTCTTCAGTCTAATTGTGGAGGATGTTGCTTCACTGACCCATGTTGGTATTATCATTGCGCTCTTCCCCGGTAAGGCAGTTACTCTCCAGCCATTGGATGGCCAATCTGGTGGCTCACGGCAGCTCAGCTCCAGGTTGAGCTGTTGTTCACCATTTTAGCTGTGGAGGGCACAGCGTCACTGGCCCTCATGTGGGATCCAAACAGGGGCCCTGCTGCTCAGAGCTGGTGTCCCAAGCCAACTCCTAACCAACGCGCCACTCAGTTGGTCCTCATTCACTCTCCTTGAGGTAAGGGTGTCCCTCCTTTCTCTTTGGCAGTATGACCCCCCCCCTCATTACTCTCAGTCCCTGAAGCTGAAATGGGTGAGGTTGACCACATTCTCAACTCCAGTGTTGACCATTAACTAAGGCCAGCCTATTAGAGCATCCCTTTATCCTCACACACCCACCTCCACAGCCACTGTGATTGGTTCAGGGATGGCACACCACCCAATCAAACCAACTCTGATTCAATCCTACAACTTTTGCTGAAGGGACCATGCCTCGGGTACTTTCTGTGCTGCTGATTGCAAGCTGTGAAAATTAGGCAGACCCCTCTGCTGGATTTCAGCTTTCCAACAAGGGCTTACCTGATGGCAAGGTCAACATGGGGGAAACTCTAGACAAAAGATGGATCTGACTCTGGTTAAATCATTCTGAGAACTGAAATCTAGCTATGCCTGAACTATTCAGTGTTAAAAGCCAGTGGAGTTACCCATTTTGCTAAGAACAATTTTATTTTTTTAAAGGTTTTTTTGGGGAATTGGGGGATGGGAACAGCACTGGGGAATTGGGGGAAGAGGAACAGACAAGTTGCTATCCTCTGTTCTTCAGTCTAGTTGTGGAGGACTTTGCTTCACTGGCCCAAGTTGGCACCATCATTGCGCTCTTCCCGGGTGAGGCACATCAGTCGCCAGCTTCTGGACAGCCGCTCACTGCAGCTACTGGCTGCTCACGCTGGCTGCAGGCCACACACGGTAGCCCATGGCAACCCACTGCAGCAGGGGCTGCAGCCCACGCCGTTGCTGCAACTCACGGCAGCCCAGCTCCAGGTTGAGCTGTTGTTCAGCATCCTAGCTGTAGAAGGCAGTGTCACTGGCCCTCATATGTGGGATCCGAACCGGGGCGCTCTGGTGTCTCAAGCCAGTTCTTAACCATCGCGCCACTCGGCTGGCCCAGAACAATTTTAGTAAATTTTCTCATCTGTGCAACTAGGAGGATCCAAACAAAGTGGGGGAAAGGGGGAGGAGAAACTACATACCCCAATGAGAAAGAGCACATTTCTCTTTGCCCGCCCAAATCTCACTAGAGTAGGGACAAAAAAATATATACAGTAAAATCTTGGATTGTGAGTAACGTGTTTGCGAGTGTTCTGCAAGACGAACAAACATTTCTAATACATTTTAACATGTAAACGAGCAATGTCTTGCAATACGAGCAGTTTGTTTCCGGAACAAATTAGGCTCACAAACCAAGGTATTACTGTAGTGCCTTTGGCGTCATATCACTATATTCCCCATACTCTACACATTATTTTCTAGAAATTTGGTACACATATTGATATGATTGAACAGCAAAGCAGAGTGAAAGGTAGCCATTCGCTGTGCATGTGGAATGCAGTAAGAGTCTAAGTAGCTGGTGAATAAGGTGCAAGAATGAAATCAGATTACACAAGGTCCAGGTGCCCCCTGCAGCATCTTTACCTGTCAGCCAGCAATTCTGCCCTTGCTGGGCAGAAGGATTTCATTCCACTGAGCAGGATGGCTGCTTTCTTAGGACCCAGTCTGGTTGTTAATGGCTCCTTTTGTGTGTGTGTGTGTGTGTGTGGAAACACAAGGCAAAGTGTTTTTTAGAAACAAAGAATCATTAGGTGCCCAGCCAAAACCAGAAGGGAAAAAGTCCCATGTATCAGTTATGACCACACTTTCTCTTGTGAGGTGTCATTTGTGAATGTGTTATAAAGAACAAAACTGAAAATAAGTAAATAAATAAAAATAACAATGTTGATTACTACCATTGAAGAAAAGCTTCATGATCATTTTGTTTCACCTCTTCTTGCTGGTAGAGGAATTGAGGCTGGAGCAGTGAATGACATGCCCAAGGTCACAGTTGTCGGTAGACACCAGACTCCAGGGGACTCAGCTAGCTGATCGTTGTTTCTGCTACACTCAGCTTTCTCCATATTTTTGTAGACATAAAATACCAGAAAAGCTGTTCTAAATGTATGAGGTCTGGCAATTAGGTTTGCAAATTTGTTGGAACGATGCTGCTAACCTTTTTTGATGTCAGAGGGATTCTTCATTATGAATTTGTGCCAACTGGACAAATGGTTAACCAAGCTTACTATTTGGAAGTGCTGAAAAGGCTGCGTGAAAAAGTTAGATGACCTGAACTTTTCGCCAACAATTCATGGCTCTGGCATCACGACAATGCACCAGCTCACACGGCACTGTCTGTCAGGGAGATTTTAGCCAGTAAACAAATAACTGTATTGGAACACCCTCCCTACACACCTGATCTGGACCCCAATGACTTCTTTCTTTACCCGAAGATAAAAGAAATATTGAAAGGAAGACATTTTGATGACATTCAGGGCATCAAGGGTAATATGACAGCCCTGATGGCCATTCCAGAAAAAGAGTTCCAAAATTGCTTTGAAGGGTGGACTAGGCGCTGGTGTCAGTGCATAGCTTCCCAAGGGGAGTACTTCAAAGGTGACCATAGTGATATTCAGCAATGGCGTATGTAGCATTTTTTCTAGGATGAGTTCACAAACTTAAATGCCTTAATGATGTATAAGAGTGGGGGGTAGTCCAGTATTATATTTAAGTTAAAGGGTTTAAAAACTTGTCAACATAGGAAAAACCAAGCTTTCACCTTTCCTTTAATTCCTCAGGCTAATGATCCCCAGAAGGGAAATTAGGCTTTCCTAGAGTTCCCCATAGTTTTATTTGTTCCTCTAGGAAATATCAGATTACTTGACCTCTTAGTGTCCATTTCTTCCCTTGCAAAATAGAAAGTCTCTTAACCTAAGTGCCTCCCTGCCTCACAAGGCTGACAGTGAGCTTCGCTACAGCTCCCAGAAGAAACACCACCAACAATACAAAATCGTAATTACTAAATGCCTTGTCCATAAGAAAATAAGACCATTTGTATTTGTTGGTAATTGGAGGGTCTCAGGCAACAAGCATTTTAGGAATTAAAAACATCTATTGAAATAGTCTTGTTTTAAAGAGGTCTAGATTAATGAGTATTGCCACTCTCAACCCTAACAAGAATTTTCTAACAATTTCTGCTTCAGCAGGTTACATAAGCTTAATATCCACAACAAATTTGAAACCTGAAAATATTTCAGTTTCCTAAGGAAATCAATGAGTGAATGAACAAATAAATAGATAAATTGAGGAGAGGCTTCCTTAAATAAGTGAATCCAAAATTTACAAAAATAACTCTTAAAACTCAACAATATTTATCTACTATTGAAAGATTTAGAATGTCAAGACATTCGAAAAATACTACCCACTGTCTTTTTTCCATTGTAGAGTTCTTCTCTTTCTCCTTCTACTATTTTATTTTCAATTTTGTGATTTTGTGTTTGAAAATATTATAACTCTAACTCATAATTTATAATATAACTTTATAATATAACTCTTAACTCATTATCATAATCTAACTCATGATTACATTTGCTGAAGATGCCATGTGTATTTTTTAGAACAGCATTGTATGACCACACTTTTGAAAATGAGGATGAAGGGGCAGCAGGCTAGCTCAGGTGGTTAGAGCACAGGCTCATAACACCAGGGTTGCCAGTTCAATTCCCACATGGGCCAAGGAACTGCACTCTCCACAACTAGATTAAAGACAACTATTTGACTTGGGGCTGATGGCTCCTGGAAAAGCACACTGTCCCCCAATAAAATTTCTTTAAAAAAGAAAGAAAGAAAGAAAATGAGGATGAAAATATGGAATGAAAAATTGTAGCCCTTTGCTTCAAAACACATTAACAAGGAAAGGGAAAATATACCTTGTCAGGTAAAGAGATTAAGAATTTGAGAGAGGGCTGGCCGAGTGGCTCAGTTGGTTAAGAGCACGAGTGCTAAGCAACAGGGTCACCGGTTTGATTCCCACATGGGCCAGTGACGCTGCACCTGAGCTGAGCTGCCATTGAGCTGCCAACAGGTGGTAGGATGGCTCAGCTGGTTAGAGCACATGCTCCTAACAACAAGGTTGCTGGTTTGACTACAGCACGGGATGGTGGGCTATGCCCACCCGCAACTAAGATTGAACATGGCACCTTGAGCTGAGCTGCCCTGAGCTGCCGCTGGGTGGCCAGATGGCTCAGTGGTTAGAGCATGAGCTCTAGGCAACAAGATTTCCAGTTTGACTCCCACATGGCCTGGTGGCTGCGCCCACCACAACTAAGATTGAACACAGTGCCTTGAGTTGAGTGGCCGCAAGCTGCTGACGGGCAGTCAGATAGCAATTGGACTTGGAGCTGAGCTAGCTGCGCCCTCCACAACTAAGACTGAAGAACAACAACTTGGCCATTCTCCTTCCCCAATTCCCCAACACTGTTCCCCTCCCCCAATTCCCCAATAAAGTCTTTAAAAAAAAAGAATTTGAGAGAGATAAGAAGGAAGAGGAACTGGGAGATAATGGAAAAGGGAAGAAAAAAAGAGAACAAGGCAGAAAGAATAAATAGATAAAAGCATCTCGGCCATTCAGTTATCTGATAAATACATGCTGAGAACCTTTTGGAACCAGACTGCCCAGATAAAAAACCCTTCACCTTTCCAGAAGTGTGACCTGGGGTAAGACATTTGTAAAATGAGACAATAATATTACTCACATCTAGAAAGCTGTGAAAACTAAATGTAAAGAGTTTATAACAGGTCTGGCATAGAGGAAAATACTAAGTAAGTATCTATTAAGTTAATGAATTCATATACAAATAAATAGATAATTTGGGGAGGGGCTTCCAAAAGTAAGT
The DNA here is from genome assembly GCF_001890085.2 of Hipposideros armiger. NCBI lineage: Eukaryota > Metazoa > Chordata > Mammalia > Chiroptera > Hipposideridae > Hipposideros > Hipposideros armiger. The sequence goes on from NW_017731403.1 coordinate 1,266,980, forward strand.
GGATCCAAAATATACAAAGAAACAAATAAATAAAAGCCTCTTAAAACTCAACAATAAAAAAACAAACAACCCAATATAAAATGGGCCAAAGACCTCAACAGACACCTCACCCAAGAAGATATACAGGTGGCAAATAAGCATATGAAAAGATGCTTAATATCATATGTCATCAAGGAAACAAATTAAAACAATGAGATACCACTACATACCTATTAGAATGGCCAAAATCCAGAATACTGGCAATACCACATGGTGAAGATGTGGAGCAAAAGGAACTCTCATTCATTGTTGGTGAGAATGCAAAATGATACAGTCACCTTGGAAGACTGGTCCTTTCTTACAAAACTAAACATACTCTTACCATATGATCCAGCAATCATGCTCCTTGGTATTTACTCAAAGAAGTTGAAAATATATGTCCACATAAAATCCTGTACACAGATGTTCATAGCAGCTTTATTCATAATTGCCAAAACTTGAAAGCAACCAAGATGCCCCTCAGTAGGTGAACGGATAAATAAACTGTGGTTCATCCAGACAATGGAATACTGTTTAGCACTAAAAAGAAATGCGCTATGATGCCATGAAAAGACATGGAGGAAACAAATGCATATAACTAAGTGAAAGAAGTCAATCTGAAAAGATTGCATGCTGTATGATTCCAACTATTTATATGACATTCTGGAAAATGTAAAGCCATGGAGATAGAAAGAAGATCAGTGGTTGCCAGGAATTAGGAGGCTGGGAGGGATGAATAAGTGGATCACTGAGGATTTTCAGGGCAGTGAAACTACTCTGTGTGATACCATACTGGTGGATACATGTCATTAAATATTTGTCCAAACCCATCAAATAATAGAATATAGAACACCAAGGTTGAACCCTAATGCAAACGAGGGATTTTGGATGATAACAATGTATCAATGTAGGTTCATCAATTGTAAAAAATGCACCACTCTGGGATGGGGGGAGGGGGAGTGTTGATAATAGGGGATACTATGCATGTGTGGGGGCAGGGAGTACTTGGGGGATCTCTGTACCTTCCACTCAACTTTGATAGACAGTGAAAGTGTCTATCAACAGTTGGAAATGTGGAGATAGTGCTCAGGACAGAGGTTGTTAGAAGAGATGTCAGAATAGATACTTTACACCCATGTTCATAGCAGCATTATTCACAATAGCCAAAAGGTGGAAACAACCCAAATGTCTATAAATGGATGAACAGATAAACAATAGGTAGCATATACACACAATGGAATATTACTTAGCCTTTAAAATGAATGAAATTCTGACACATGCTACAACATGGATGAACCTTGAAGACATTATGCTAAGTGAAATGTCAGTCACAAATGGACAAATACTATATGATTCCACTTATATGAGGTACCTCATATTCATATTCATAGACAGAAAGTAGACAAATTCATAGACAGAAAGTAGATTAGTGGTTGCAGGGGGTGTGTGGAGGGAGGAAAACAGAATTATTGTTTAATGGGTAAAAAGTTTCAATTTGGGAAGATGAAAAAGTTCTGGAGATAGACAGTGGTGATGGTTGCAAAACAATTTGAACATACTTAATGCCATTGAAATACACACTTAAAAATGGTTAACATGGTAAATTTGATGTTGTGTATATTTTACCACAAACACAAAAAAAGATGTTAGAACTGCAAATTGTCCTTATAAAAGGAATCATTTATCCCATGGAAGATGCAAGAGCTCTGAGGAAGAGAGTAAAGAACAAGAAAAGAACAGACTCTTAGGGAATGCCTACTCTTAGGGCATAAGGAAAAGGAGCTTAGAAACCTCCCAAGGGCCTGCTGAGTGGCGCGATGGTTAAGAACTCGCTTGGGATGCCAGAGGGCCCCGGTTCGGATCCCACTTATGAGGGCCAGTGACACTGCCCTCAGCAGCTAAGATGGTGAGCAGCAACTCGACCTGGAGCTGGGCTGCCATGAGTCGCCGGCGACGGCGTAGGCTGCAGTGCCCTGCTGCAGTGGGTTGCCACCGGGTGTAGCCGGCAGCCAGCATGAGCGGCCAGCAGCCACAGTGAGCGGCCATCCAGAAGCCGGCGACTGATGTGCCTCGCCTGGGAAGAGCGCAATGATAGTGCCAGCTTGGGCCAGTGAAACAATGTCCTCCACAACTAGACAGAAAAACAAAACAACAGCAACTTGTCTGTCCCCCTTCCCGCCCCCCCTCATTCCCCAGCGCTGTTTCCCTCCCCCAATTCCCCAATAAAATCTTTAAAAAAAAAGAAACCTCCCAAGACATTACACCTCTACCATTCAAACTTCTAGCTTGCAAGTTAAAAGAGAAAAATCTGAGTCCTGTTAATTATTCCTGAAATGTTCACTGATGTCTTGAAACGTAAAGTTGTGAGGGGTGAAAAAGTATGGTAGCAATTTTAAATTACTTTCCAAGTTGCTGCAGTGGCAACTCTATGACTATGTTTTTGAACAAATAACAGTAGTTGCTTGGCAAGAAATTAATTCTTAATGGTAATTGGCTTCTAGCCAGTTTTTCTCTCAGAGCTTGGAGAGAAATAGATAAATCATAAGATATATTCATTTCAGTCAGTTGCAGAATTGTGATTCTGTGCATGTGGGAGGTATGAAGGGATGAGGATATGTATGTGTGTGAAGAGGAATATAATATAAGTAATGATTTTTAGGCTTTAATTACAAAATATAGCACCGCAGCACCCATAATCATGTTTATTTAGGGATACAAAAACAAGAATATTAAAATGATTTGCAGGATGAAATACTAGCTGTCCCTTCTTTGTCATTCCAACCAGGTAAGCAGCTAAAACAAACATCTCTATAAATAGCAAGTAGGACTTTGGTATGAAGAGATGAAAAGAAAAAAATCAATTTAAAATACAACAAAAATTTCCAGGAATATATACTCAGAGTTTTACCATCTGGTAGCTCCTGTGCCCACAGAAGTCATTTGTAAGGAGTAAATAGTTATGTTTTTTAGAGAATACACGACAAAAATTGTTGAATGGCTGTAAGGTAACAACTGGTATGATGGAGGGTTTTTTATTTGTTTATTTCCTTAACGATCTGGAACTACTACTAATATACCTGTTTTCACAGTGGAAAGTCTGCATTTAAACATAACTACCCTCCCATGTTGATCATGCCATATGCAACTGCATGAACAGTTTCTACTCGTATATTTTCTAACTTGCGAAATCTCTGACGAAAAGACCTTATAATAAGCTGGCAACTAAATTTAAAAATTTTTTAAGTTCTAAGAATTAAAACATGTTTTTAACTTCAGAAAGTCCTCTTTGCTGAACTAAGGTTAAGTGCTTTGGAGTCTTAACTTTCTTGTCTAATATGAAGAAGTTGGACCACATTGGAAACTGAGAACTGGTAGTCAATGGACTGAACTAAGCTAACAGATGTATTTTGTTAGGGTTGTACTATGCTTTAAAAGAATTTTGAATTATTTGCCAAAGTGAAATATTGAGAAATTTTGCATATAGATCTGAATTTTAGGGTTCTTTCAGAAGAAGAAGAAGGACAAGGAAAAGATCTGACAACCTGGACTCAAATCCTTGTATGGTATCAGCAAGATAGAGTTCATTTGTGGCTGGCCTTGTCTTCCCAATCACAGTAGTCCCCATCTGGATGACGTCATGTATTTAAAGTACCTGCTTGACTCCTGGGGCATAAGAAACTGATGGCTGGACTGGAAAGCATAGAGGTCTCATTGTTTCATGGTGCTTAGATTTTCAAAGCCCTGCTGGAGAGAAGGACCTGATCATGCTCAAGACATCTGATACCAGAGATAAATTGAATTGGCACTAAATAATGTGATACCTTAAATTCTGGTTAGACTGAAGAGATCAGTCCCTACAAACAAGCTTCCTGACAGACGAAAGGGAACTGCCTTTTCTGGGGGTAAATATTATTTACAAACAAAGACACATGTAATGTCTAAAATAAAAAATAAGATATGTGTGAAAGGGGGAAAATATGACCCATAGCCAATAAAAAATAAAAAAGTAGGCTCACAAATAACTCAGGTGTTGGAATTAGCAGACAAGAATTTTATAATAACTATTACAAATATATTAAAGAATTTAGACAAAAAGATGGACAAAATGAGCAGAGATGGAGAATTTCAGTGAAAAAATATTGGGTTGTCAGAGAAGTCATGATGTATTTTGCCTGTTTTTCAAAGGTCATTTAGTTATATAAAGAACAAAGATCAATCAATGATATATTGCCCATTTTGTTCAATAACCTTTTGCCACCTTTCAGTGAGCTTCATAATTCCTCATTCATAAGACCTGTCTTTATTGTGAAAACTGAACAAGGTGCTGATTTACAGCCTCATCTGAATTGAACATTATATCACACAAGGAGTTTTGAATAGAGTGAAGCAAGTGGAAGTCTGATGGTGCAAGGTCAGGCGAGTGTGGTGGGTGTGGCAACACATCCCATCCAAGCTCCAATAATTTTTGACAGGTGATCAAACTTGTGTGTGGTCTCACGTTGCTGCAATGGAACACAACTCCTTTACAATTAACAAGCTCTGGACATTTCTGGATGATGGATTCTTTCAAATTGTCCAATTGCCGACAGTACACATTCGAAATGATTGTTTGGTTCCCTGGTAGGAGCTCGAAAAACATGACACCTTTAAAATCCCACCACACTGAGAGCATAACCTTCCTTTAAAACAGAACAAAGAGTCAGAGATGTATGGGACAATATTAAGTTATCTAACATACTTGTATACATAGCTGGAATCTAGGAACAGAGAAGAGGCTGGAGCAAAGGAAACATTTGAAGAGAATATGGCCAAGAATTTTCCAAAATTCTTTAAAGAAATCAACTCGTATGTCCAAGAATCTTAGCAAACACTAAGCTAGACAAGTATATTTAAAAACAGCAACAACAATAACCTATACCTAGAGACATCTTAAAAACAGCCAGATTGGGAAAAAGAGACAACTATATTTAGGAGGACAAAAATAAGTGTTGGTTGACTTATCAGAAAAAATAGAAGCCAGAAAACAATAGAATGACATTTGGGGAAAAAAACCTGTCCAGCTAGAATTCTATACCTTGTGAAAATATCCTTTAAAAATGAAAGCAAAATAAAAACAGAAACAGAGAATTTGTCCCTTAAAGACTTCTTATAGAGAAACACTAAAGGAAATTTTTCAGGCTGAAGGGAAATGACTCCAAATGGAAGCCTGGAGCTGCAGGAATCCTTGAAGGCCATCAAAAGGGGCACAGATGTGAACACACATAAAATACTCTTTTTAAAAAAAATTTTTAGAAGACTATTGACTATTTAAAGCAAATATAATGGCAATGTATTTTAATAGATGAGAAAAAATATATCACAACAATAGTACAATGGCAGAAGGGTAATAAATGGAAGGATATGTAGTAAGTTTCTTATATTGGTTTTGAAATGGTATAAAAAGGTAAATTAAGGATGCATATTGTGAGGACAACCAAGGTGGCACAGTAGGTAAATGCTGTGCTTCCCTTCTCTCATAACCACACCAAAATTACAACTAATCTACAGAACAACCATTATTGAGAATCGCCTAAAATCAAGCTGAACTGAAGCCTTTCAACTAAAGACCCACAGAAGAAGCCACTTCCAGACTGGTAAGAAGGGCAGAGATGCGGAGCAGGCTGGTCCCACACACAAATGTGACCATTAAAGATCAGGAGGGATATTTTGGCTGTGGGGGTCCCCTAGAGGAGCGAGAAGTCCCAGCCCAGGGTTCCAGTGCTGGAGAGAGAAGTCCCCATAATTTCTGCTTGTGAAAACCAGTGGGGATTGTGACTGAGTGAGACTGAGGGCAGATGCACTCACAGGCTCTCCTCTTAAAAGGACCACGCAAGGATTTACTCATCCACAGAATCACTCGCTTTGAGCTCCAGTGCTGGGGCAGCAGCTGGAAAGCCATCAGGGACAAATGGTGGGGAACTGAGCTGCCTGGCTTGGGACAGGGGCTGGAGAGGCAGCTTTCTTCTGGACGGAGGAACTGGTGGAGGCCATTGTTTCTTTGCTGAGGCCTCCCTTTCCCTGAGTGCAGACGTAGGTGGCTGCTACATCTGAGTCTCCGACATTCATTTGCCACCCCCCAGAGATTAAAGACCTGGCCCCGCCTAACTTTCGGGCACATCTGGGCTGCTTCCAGTACTTTTTCATGCAGACCACCTGCCTTGGCTCAAGCTGCAGACTTTCCTAGGATCTCTCAAAGGTTCATATAACCCAGACAAGCAGCATCTGGCTTGAGCCTGTCCTGTACCTCTGGCTGAGCAGCCCTAAGCTGGCACTAGCGGCAGCCGGCCTTGGTTCGTGTCTTGGTCTTTCAAGGTGCTTCTAAGCACAGCATGGGTGGTAGCCATCTGCGGATTTCTTTGTGGCTTCTTCTTGGTGGCCCCAGATGGGGCACAGGCTGTGGCTGAACTTGACCTACAGCGGACCCCCTCCAAAGCGGTCCTGAGGCTGGCGCCCCCAGTGGCCAGCTTCAAAACTAGCTGGAGGATCACCCAGCCACCTCTTACAGCAGTTCTCAACCTTTCACAGGGGTCGCCTAAGACCATCGGAAAACACATATTTTTGATGGTCTTAGGAACCGAGACACCGCTCCTCTATCCGTCTCCAGGCCCACATGCAGATACGCCCACATACGAGTACCTGGGGACCCCTGTGAAAGGGTAGTTTGACCCCCAAAGGGGTCGCAACCCACAGGTTGAGAACCTCTGTCTTAGAACAACACATCCAAGGGGCGGATTGAGCAGGCACCAGAGTCCTGCTGAGGCAAATCCTGCTCCATAGGATCAGCCCCTGCACAACAACTCTTCCACTCTAGTCAAGGCCAGTTCTCACAATGAGTGAGCCCAAGGGTCAGTCCCTCACATTGATGTGCAATTATCAACCAAGGCTCAACTACAAGAGGAGGGCACACACAACCCACACAAGGGACACACCTGGAGTGCATGGCTCAGGTGACCAGAAAGACTGTGCCACTGAACCCCACAGCACACCTGCTACATAACGCCACTCCACTAAGACTGGAACACATAGCAGCCCTACCTAATACATAGAAGGAAATGCAGGGAGGCAGCCAAAATGGGGAGACAAAGAAACATGTCCTAAATAAAAGAACAGAACAAAGCTCCAGAAAAAGAACTAAGCAAAATGGAGATTAGTAATCTATGAGACACAGAGTTCCAAACACTGGCTATAAGAATGCTCAATGATCTCAGGGAGAACTTCAACAGAGAGATAGAAAGCATAAAAGTGGAGATGGAACCCATGAAAAAGAACCAGACAGAAATAAAGGATAAAATAATGGAAATGAAGACTATATTACAGGGTAGCAACAGTAGATTAGATGAAGCAGAGGATCCAAACAGTGATGTAGAAGATAAGGTAGCAGAAACCACCCAACCAGAACAGCAAAAAGAAAAAAGAATCCAAAAAATTTAAGAGCATTTAAGGGGCCTCTGGAACAATATCAAGTATACCAACATTCACATTATAGGTGTACCAGATGGAGAAGAGACAGAGAGCCAAGAATTGAAAACCTATTTGAAGAAATAATGACAGAAAACTTCCCTAACCTGGTGAAAGAAATAGCATACAAGCTCAGGAAGCACAGAGCGTCCCAAATAAGATAAACCTAAAGACGCCAAAACCAGGACACACCATAATTAAAATGCCAAAGGTTAAAGACAAAGAGAGAATCTTAAAAGCAGGAGGAGAAAAGCAGTTAGTTACCTCCAAGGGAGCCCCCACAAGACTGGCAGCTGATTTCTCAACAGAAACTTTGCAGGCAAAAAGGGAATGGTGGGAAATATTCCAAGTGATGAAAAGCAACGACAAACAACCAAGATTGCTCTACCCAGCAGGGCTGTCATTTATAATTGAAGGACAGATAAGGAGCTTCCCAGTCAAGAAAAAGCTGAAGGAGTTCATCACCACCAAGCCAGTATTATAAGGAATCTTAGCGGGACTTCTTTAAGATAAGAGGGGGAATAAAGATAGGTGAAAGGGGAAGGGATTAAGAAGTATAAATTGGTTATTATACAGTAGTCATGGGGATGTAGGGTATAGCATAAGGAATATAGTCAATAATATTGTAATAACTAGGTATGGTGCCAGATAGGTACTAGATCTATCAGGGTGATAGATGGGAATGGGGTTGGGGGCTGAGTGAAAAAGATGAAGGGATTAAGAAATACAAGTTGATAGTTAATACAGTATGAGGAATATAATCAACAATGTTGTAAAGATCATGTAAGGTGCCAGATGGGCACTGGACTTATCAGAGGGACCATGTCATAGATTGTGTAGATGCCTGACCAATGTGCTATATACCTGAAGCTGAAGTAGAATAATATTGAATGTCAACTATAATTAAATATATAGGCATATATAGTCACAGTGTATGGAGTACAACATAGGGAAGATAGTCAATGGTATTGTAAAGCTATATAAGATGTCAGAGAGATAGTAACTTGGGGAGTGTGTTATCACTTTATGAGGGGTTTAAATGTCTAACTATTATGTTGCTTTGTACTCCTGAAACTAATAAGAAATCAAATTTTAAAAAAAAGAATGCACATTGCAATCTTTAGACTAGTAACCACTAAAAAAAAAAAATACCAAGAGGTATTACTATAAAGCCAATAGGGAAAATAAAATGGAATACTAAATAATACTTAGTTAATTTTATTAAAAAGTCAAGAAAGGAAGAACACAAAAACAAAGAACAGATGAGATTTATAAAAATAGCAACTATTGAACCAACCATATCAGTAGCTAATTTAATATAAATGGCATAACACTCTAATAGAAATTATTGGACTAGATTTTAGCAAAAACAAGACTCAACTATATGCTGTTTATAAGAAACACATTGTAAATATAAGGACACAGATAGATTGAAAGAAAAAGGAATGAAACATATACTGTGAACATACTAGATTATAAGTAAGTGCAAAAAGTACAGAAAATTACACAAAATTTCATATACAAAAATTATAGTATACAGTAATGCAGAACTGTCAGAAGACAAATTAATATAAAGATACAGAGGGTCAACTATATAAAACTTAGAGGTGATAAGATTTGAGTCTAGTTTTAAAAGAAATAAGATATACATGTACCCATTAAGATAATTTTGGTTATAGTAACAGAAAATGTAATTCAAACTGGCTTTAAAAATAAAGAGAATTTATTGGCTCATTTAACTGGAAAAGTTGGGGGAACATTTCAGGCTAATTTTGATTAGGGCTCCAACTCTGTGTATCCCTGATTTTCACAGCTCTGGTCTCCTCCACATTAACTTCATTCTCAGGCTGACTTCCCTCATGGAAGAAAAGGGATTGCAAGAAGTCTTCTCTCCAAAGGCCCTTCTCAGTATCAGACACTTGGACTTCACTCTGGTTGATTCAATTTCTGAGGCTAGGAAATTTTCCAATGACTGAATGATTGGTTTAAGGCCTGTGTCACTAGCCATCCCTGAACTAATCACTGTGGCAAGAGGGATGAATTGGCATTTGTTATGGAGAATGCTTCTTTTCCATTCCTGTTATTGCTTCAATTAATGTAATTCCAGCCTCTCTCTGCTCCTGGGAAGATAGATCAACTCATTTGACAAGGTAATTTTGTAAAGACTAACAGAGAACACTACTCAGCTCTGTCCTTCCTTTTGGGAGCTTTCTTCTGTTACTCTGTAGCAAGATCTGCCATTGTGGCCTGTGATGGGAGCCTAAATCTGCATAATCTGGGGCTGAGTATCAGTAAATCCACTGGTTCAACAGACCTGAGACACATGCCCTACTCTGGCTTGATGGCAATAAAAGTGCTGTTTGGGAACTTCATGTTTACTCTTTGCTTTATCTTTCATGTTGTTCGGAGCCTAGGCAGGGAAGAGGTAACACTTAATACAGACCTCCTTGAAGTCCCTCCTGCCCCCAAATCATGGATTGATTTATGACAATTGAAGCCTACCTTAGAGCTACAGGGAGGGTCCACACTACCCAAAGCCCCTGACTGCTGCAACAGGGAAGAGTGAGTTCCCCAAAGCCTAGTGCTACCAGGATTAGAGAAGAGCCCTAATAGATGCTGATAAGACAACCACAGGATGCCCACTAATATGGTTTGGTTGACCTCGCTCTGTTTGCTTATGTCAACGTTGGTCAGGAAACATGCTCACAGATTTAATGTCTGCTATGGTTTTTAAATATACACAACTTGATTTGTCAATTATACCTGAATAAAGCTGGAAAAGAATAAAAAACTTCAAAAAAGAAAGCACTCAGGAAAGCAAACTTCTAATTATATAGAGTTATGTTTACTACCTAGTGAATCCACCTCCACAGAAATGGTGATGTTATTATGATCATACATGTATCTATTGATTAACACAATGAAATAGCTCAGATCTCTCAAAACTTTGTTTCACTCTTTTTTATTCCAAAAACCACAACTCAAATTTAATCTTCATGTCTCTGATAAAACCTCAACTATTTTGTATCCTTTTTTGAGGATCCCTTTTCGGCCTAAGGAATGTGCAGATATCATCTATTCAAAAATAGTTTAATACCAGTAACCATTTATTTACATTGTAAATAAATAGCCAGCTGAAAAATTTTGACAACTTAATTGCAGCTTGACAGCTATGAAAGCTAGGCAACAGGCTATCCTGCTGGATCCAGAAAACCGACTCAGTTACATTGTATGAGCTGCTTGATCTTTGAGTAATCACAAAAGACAAATCAGCAATGAGAGTAATTCATAAAAAGAGAATAAAGCTTTGCAAAAAGAACCTGTCGTTGGATCTTCAAAAGTGACTAAAATATTTTAATAGGGCTCTTTTAGTGCCTGTTTCTGCTTGCCAATGAAATATTGACAGGTCTTCCTCATTAAACTCACTGTGTCTTGATTGAATAAAAAGAGGTGGAAAGATAGACTCCTTATTATGAGAAAAAAAGAACAATAGAAAGTATGGAAATTGGAGTTTCAAACATCAATCTTAATTTGTGCATTCCCGAGCAATTTTCTAACCAGGCATCAGCTCCCCCGATTCCTCTTGTCATGAGCCATCCTCTTTTGAGAATTCTCAAGGGCATCCAGACGAGCTACTCAATACCTTCCATTCCCTAAGTGCCTCAGAGGTTAAACTTCTGTCTGTTCCATTTCCATTTTCTTCAGCTCTCCCTAAATATACATGTGTTGACTTTGGTTTTGAGACTACAAATACCACCTATCCTTCTTCTGGCTTTGGAAGGGTTCTATAAGCACAGAGAATTCAGCCTAGTACCTATTTGAAGATATAAGCCTTTTTAGATTAAGGACATGTTCTAATTAGAGGAAAACAGATGAAAGGAGGTGATAACTCATGTCTACTACTGAGGCAATACGTTTCTGAGTACTCTATTTGAATGAAAAACAAAAAACAAACAAACAAACAAACAAAAAACACCTGTATGTTAGAAGGTCTTTTCATTCAGGCTATAGGGAGGGAACACACACTATTTATTACCAGGCATATGTGAGGTGGTAAATTGTTCAGCCTACTTCTTTATAGTGTTCTTTCTCTGGCCTCAGGTAGGTTCTTCATGTGCAAGTACCCAGCTAAAAACTTAAGGGGAAACTTCAGCAGATTTCTAGAGCTATCTTTCTGAGCAGTTTGCTACTGCATAAGTGTTAAGTACTGTGTCCTATGAATTCTAGCCCCTTTGGTCTCCTCTACTTCTCAATTCAGTCTCCTCAACTTAGAGAAACTGCTGGCCTATGTTTGGGTTACCCTCTCTGCACTGTGTCCTGGAAATTCTCTCCAGGCAGTAACCTGGGCCAATCATACAACTCATCTAATTGTTTCCCTCTCTTTTAGTTCTTTCTGAGCTCCATGACTTTTTTTCCGTGCTTTTAAATCTTAGCGTTCTTGAGAGCTCAGTCCTTGGGCTTTTCCCCTTCTTGCTATATGCTCACTGCCTTATAGCTCACCTTGTCACATGGCTTTAATACCACCATTGTACCAGGGGTGCCAAAAAAATGTACACACATGACTTGTATTCATCTTTTGTTATTGGTCTATATTATTACATTTTTAATACAGTTTTTTCCTTTCTTAAAATGTGTATACATTTTTTGGGGCACCCTCTGTATTCATGACTCCTTAATTCACTTCTCCAGCCTGGATCTCACTTCAGAACTTCAGACTTATTTTTCCAATTGCCTTCATGATGTTCTCACCTTGATGTCTAATTGTCAACTGAAACTGAACAGAGCCTAAAATTTGCTCCTCTTGTATTCTTCTTAATGGCAACTTGTATTCTTCCAAATGTTTGAGGTAAAGACCTTGGTATCATCCTTGGCCCTTTTCTTTCTCTTTCCTCAGATTCAGTTTGTCAGCAAATCCTGGCCACTCTACCAAGTCAAATCCTAGAATTCAGCACTTCTCCCCACTCCCATTACCCCCATCCTGGTCCAAGCCCCATTATCTCTTATCTGGCTTAATTGAACACCTTCTTAACTTCTCTGCTCCTCTCAACACAGCAGCCAAATTTATCCTTATTAATCCTAAATTACAGCATATCACACCTCTGCTCAAAATCCTCCAAGGACTTCCCAGGTAACTCAAAATCAAAGCCCAAGTCCTTACTATGACCCTCAGGACTCACCCCATCATACCACTCTGACCTCCCCCCACCCACCCATAGACACACACTCACTCTTCTCTAGTCACTCTGCCTCTTTATTGTTTCTCAACTAATTCAGGCAGCTCCCACCTAGGCTTTTGCACTTGTTGCTACCTCTGTTTGGAATTCTCTAGCAACATGTTCATTTCCCCACACTCCCTTCAGGTCTTCATCCAAAAGTTACTTTTTCAGTTAGAACTTTTCTAACTTATCTAATTTTCTATATATTTTCCTATATATTTCCTTATTTAATCCTCAACATCCTTATGAGGGAAGTACTATTAATTAGCCCCATTTTACAAATGAGAAAAGGGAAGGAGAAGTTAAGTGAATTGCCCAAGGTCACACTGCTAGTAGAGCATGCAGACTGATTCCAGAACCTTCTCTATACTATCTATATGTATCCTATATATAGGATATTTGTTTATACATATATGTATGTGTGTGTGTGTATATCATATATATGTGTATATTGCTCAATGAAATATAGCTGTTTCTAACCTCCATGATTGAAGGAACTGGTGGAGACCTGGAAGCAGAATGATGCATTGATTCTGCTAGTGTTTGTTCAGCCTCTACTATGTGCTGGATATTGTGACAAATGATGAGACTATAGAGATGACAGATGCAGTTGCTGTCATCAAGGACCGCACAGTTGGACCTAGGAAAGACAGACACCTAGAAGCCCCATGGAGGAAGAACTAGGCAGCACCCATGACGGAAATTATGAAGGAAAATTCTAATTCAACATAGGAACGTGTTTGTGATGGTCAAAGCTGTCTGAAATGGAATAGGCTCGAGTGCAGAGTTCCTCTCACAAAGGTTGTCCCCGCAAAAGTGAGGAGACAATTGACCTGCTGTTATAGAAGGGATCGCCTCAAGTGTAACATGGCTGGTTCAGCCACGAGGCAAATACTTTGAACTGGAATTTTCGAAGAAACTTTTCAACATAGTGACTGTTTACAGACATGTGTGTAAGGCTGAAGGAACTAACAAGAGTTTTGATGCACTTAGGTCCCATTAGAAGCAGGAAGGCATTTCCACCGTTTTCCAGGCATAGGGGGAGCCTGCTTCAGAGCTGGAGCCTTGGGAAAGAGGATCTCAGAGAGAAAAGGAGTTTCTGGAGAGCACCCCCAGAAACAATCAATATACCTCAGCTTCTCTCTCCCCAGACTGTTCTGTTTTTGGCAGTGCCACTCATTCATCAAACCCAAATGGAAGCCAGAGGCAAGAAGCTGCAAGTGATGCAGTTAATGGAGGAAATAATACAATCCACAAACGTCAGTGTCTGAGGGCAAAGGAGGGTGGACACGGATCTAGGGGAGCAAACAGAGAAGAGCCAGCACAGTTGGCTAGGAAGCAAAACATTCTCCTTGGGGAGTGTAAGAGTGAACGATTAGGAAGTGAACCTAAACTGTGGGAGAGGAGGAGTGGAGAAAATTGGAGTTGAACAAAAAATCCGGCTCTGCCCTTCCCACATCTTCCCCACGGCTGTGTTGCCCTCCTGGACGCCTGCACTCACCACCTGCCACGGCGTCTGGGCGAACCACACCGGCTGGAAAGCCCGACCAAGAGCAGCCAGGCGCCGGGTCTCGGCCCAGCTTTCCCCAGAAGAGGAGGCGAGGCTCGGGCACGCGTCACCCTGCCTGTGTGCTGGTGCCCGCGGGGTCCGCCTGGCCCTGTACGGAGCGCGGGGGTCGCCGCGACCATTCAGGATGCCCTGGCTGCCAGACTGGCGGGGCTTTCCACGTGGGCAGAGGCGATGTCACTCAGGTGGCAAGGATCCAAGGCGGAGCCGTCTTCCCCTTCGGGTCCACCTACCTCCCCTCCCCTCCCTCGACCCAGAAAAGGATACGCACACAAAAAACTTTTGCCACACTATTAATATATTCGCGTTTCCTCCCACTTTCCCAATGGGCTACCAGCTGCAGAACTCCTGAATAGAAAGCTTAATTGTGCTTTGTCATGCAGAGTACCTCGATTTTCTATAGAAGGTTACAAAGGGCCATTTGAAGTATTTTTTCCTCGCTTAATAGTGAACTATTTGCATAGGGCACCTCTGCGCCTGCCAGACCCAGGTAGCAGCGCCGAAGCTCCTGGGGCCCCCGGGTAACAAAACTCTGCGGTTTCCATGGGGCGCCCTACTCAGCCTCCAGCCCCTCATCCCGACTTTTCTCTTCATTCCCTCCGGTCACGGCCAGTCCGGGCAGCTGATTTAGAGGATGCAAAGCCTGAGACCTACAGGCCGCTGTGGCCGGGCCCCTCTGGCTGACCTCTCCGCGGCCTCGGGCCATCCTGGCCCCTCTATCCTCGGCTTGGGGTCTGTTGTAGGTCGGGCCTCCCGAGTCCAGGTGGTGTTTTCAGTTACTACCTGCGGGACCAGAGACCAGGCAGTTACCCACGCGGGACCCTCCATCACTGGCTCCCCGCATAAAGCCCAAGTGAGGTGCTGAAGGATCTGGAAGCTGACGATGATTTGGATGCGACGCTGTTGTCGTTTCTCCTGGTTGATAGGCAGGGCTGCCTTCAGAATATCTTTTCTTGTTGCTTGTTTTGACAGTTCAGATCCAGGTCTGTGTGACACATAAAGCTAATAAAATTCTAATTTCATTGTTAATCTTATTTCATTGCAGTATAGGTTTTTACCCTCACACCTGCGTGGCAGGGTGTAATTTCATTAATAAAAAAAAATCAACATATTCATTGCATGTCTTTTCCCTGATGATATATTGTGAACAGTGTGAGTTGAAAAAGAACCATTTATTCCCACCGTGAATGAGCCTGCATGGGGCGGGAGCTTCACCTGCCCCTCAGTCAATTAGGAATGTATCGAAAAGTCTAGGAGAAAACGAGTTAAATTAACCGTTCGCTAATTTCCTTGTGTCCCTCCTACGTAATCCCCCCTTTTCAGCTTGCCCCAGAAATTACCACATGTTGCAAGGTTCAAATAGTGCCTAATGAAACAGTGACTAAATGCTTCTCCCTCCAGGGACACTATCCCGGGAGCCCTTTCGCCGGCCTTCAAAGACCGTGCGATCTTCCTGTCCCAGTTCCTGTCCCCTTAAAAAAAAAAAAAAGGAAAAAAAAAAAGAAAAAAGGTTTTTTTGCCAGGAAAAAAAAAAAGCTGTCAATAATTCTTCATGCAGCAGGTGAAATTACACCGCTGCCCACTCACTAGCTGCCACCGACCACGGTGAGATTCCGAGATACGGGTACCCTGGGTGGGGGCCTAAGCTTGGGATCCTCCCTTCTCATCCGACAGCTGAGGTCTTGAAGTTGGGGGTTGAGCCAGGGACAGGGGAGATTGGAGGAAGATGAAGAGATGGTCCTGGAGAACAAAGGATGGAGGGAGGAGAGAGAGAGAGAAAGAGAGACAGAGAGGGGGGGGGAGGGAGAGAGACGAAACCAAGGCAGAAAGCGGAAGAGAAAAGCAGGCAGGGAGAGACCTAGAGAAAAGCAGATATGGAGCTAGAAAGGAGAGACTGACAAGCTCACCTCCAACTCTCAACTCCCTTCTCCAAAGTTAAAACCACGTGTCTGGCTCAAGCGACTCATCGGCCCCTTGTTGAAAGCGTTTTGAAGTCTTGAGATGCAGGACCCTAATAATTAATTGTGGTCATTAATTAATTAAGGAGGAAACGGGGGAGGTGGCTTGCTGCTGCTTGACCCCAAACAATTTAAATTAGGCTTTGTGAAGGTGGCCTCCAAAAGCCGGCCCTCCCCCTCCTTCCTATTCTTTCTCTTTCACACTCTCAAAAATTTCCATTATAAATAATCCTTAGCGGTCTGGGGCGGCCGGCTGGGCTACGCGTCCTGCTCCGGCCCTTCCCAGCAAACTGAGGCTGAGCTGGCTTCAGCTCCTCGGAGCCGGCTGCTGCCCACGGGCAGGGAGCTCTTTCCCATCCGGAGCTCCCACCTGCCTTTTTTTGTCTGCACCTGCTGTGGGTTGTTTCTCCGTGAATTTCAGAAATCAAGTCGTTGCCTAAGAATTAGTCCCGCTGCAGTGCTTGCACAGGCTACATATTGCTACATTCTCTGTTTTCTCTGCCTCCTTCTCTCTCCCTCTCCCTCTCTCTGTCTCCTTTTTCCTCCCTCTCGCTTGAGACTTGAGTTCCTTATTTGAAATGGTGCAGCTAATACAAAGTCATCAAAGCACTATGGTTCTTGTCTTAAAGTGACAGCCCTCTTTATGGGGCTGTTTGAAATACGCCCCCTGCTTTTCAATGTCTCTCTATCCATCTTTGTCTGCTCTTCAGAAAAGCGGACAATATAAAGCCCAGCCTGGCGAGCTCCCCACGCTCAGGCCTGGGCAGTGCCAACCTCCGCCTTTAAGCAGATTGAAATTGTCACTGCTTCATTAATCTGAAACTAGTTACTTTCCTAAGCACACAGCACACACTTCCGATCTGTCGGGATTCACTCAGAGGCACCCCTGGGGCCTTCCTGGGTTTGGGATTTGGAAGGCTCAACAAAGGTACCACAAGGGTTCAGGAAAACATAGAGCTCAGTTTGAAGAAAAGCAATGCCCAGTGCAGAAGGGCAGGCATTGACATCAATAGAAGGGCACACAAAACACTATTTTCAGACACAATGGGATGCCCAGAATTTTTGGAGGGTGGGGTTTGAGAACAAGAAGTCCAGCTACGGTAACAGACAAGGATGTATACCTCCACGTGGAGTAGCTTTCAAGACTGTGAGGTCTCAGGCATTGGAGTTGCTTTCCCCAAACAGAAGGAACTTGCTTCCTAATATGAGTCGAGGTTGGTTTTTGTTTTTGTTTT
>NW_017731403.1:1285281-1297038 GCF_001890085.2 Hipposideros armiger
AAACACACATGCACACACACATACACACACATGCATGCATGCATGTACATACACACAGACCCTGTTGCCCTCTGTGACCACTTTTATTTAGAAGAATCACCTTTCTGGTAATTCCCTGAACACAGCCAGGGCTGCCCAAGCAAACTGCATTTCTAATCCAGATCAGATATACAGAGGGCAGAATTTGTGTGGAATGGGGGTGAAGCAAGGGAGGAGGCAGCCAGATATCAAAGACTTCCCATCCCCAAGTTTTCTTCATCTTAAAGTATCCTTGGATATCCTTGGGGGGATGGGGGTGGGAGAGTGGGTGGGTAGGAGCTAAGCTATTTTGACCACTTCAGAATTCTACCATCACCAGTGTCTCTATCACCTGGGCTCATGGACACCCAGAGGTGGACTGTTGGGTCTCTTCTGCCCTCTGCATGATTTGCAATCAAGAAGCCTTGTGGTCTGCCACTATCAGTGTTGGGCCCATGGCCTTGGGCATAAGTTGGTCACACAGTGAGATGGTGAAGGGAAAAGGTCTCTGTTCTTCCCCTTTGCTGAGAATGTCTGGACAGGGTCAGGACACAAAAGCAGAGGGTTATCCTTTCTGCTTTCCATCTCCGCCCCCCCCCAACTTTTTCCCTGTTTAAAAGTGTCACAGAACTTGTTCCCAAAGAGGTGGACTCAACCACACTAATGGCTCCTGCTCCTCACTTCTTTTGTCTTAGCGAAGCAAGGTCCTGATTTCTAATTCTCATTTGCATTCTCATTCTCTTGCCATTATGTGTTTATAGGCCCTGAAGAGGCCATGTTTTGCACAGAGTTCTGTTTTTCAAGTGCGAGCATATTGAAAAGCTAGACTCTAGCGCTTTACAGGTAGAGAAATTGTCAAGGGTGACTCCACACATCTCAAATATTCCTCTTTAATAAATCTGGGGACATTTCACGTGGAGTGTTTGATATCAAGATTGGTTAGCAGAGTATTTGTGTGTCTGAGTCTATCTGTCTGAATATTGGCATAGGTGTTCTTAACCTAAGGTCAAACTATAGGCCTTTAAAATCCGATTCCCCAAGCCTTATTATGATTTGTAAACTTCAAAAACATCAACTGATTTGGTGGTAGGGGCAGGAAAGATGAAAAGTCCACCCTGGTAGACAAGGAGACCTCATGGTTCACTTTGAAAGTGGCAAGAAGGTCCGCTGGGCACCGAATGTCCTAGAACAAGGAGGACTCCCCTGTAAACCCTAGAGAATCTTTCTTCAGAGAATGTCCAACGCCTAGATAGGTATCTTTGCCTGGATCTTTTTGCCTCTGGTGGGGGATCCATTGTTTATTCTCTCTTCACTACGGAATTTCCCCCAAGACAGGAGGAAGAGGGGCTGAGACCATACAAAAAGCCCAAAGCCAGGCATGGAGGGCTGGTATCATGTCTCCTTGGCGGGCTGTGGAGCTGGGCGCACTGCGCAGCATCGGGTGTGACAAGTGGGTGGCTGTGTGCTCCCGGCGCAGAGCTAGGTGAAGGAGCCCGGCGAGGCGCAGAGGCTCGGTCCCAACTCCGCAAGGACTTGGGGAGGCCCAGGCTGAGCGCGGAGCGACCCAGAGGCCAGCCGGGTGTGGATGGGAGGGGGACAGAGGTGCCTGCTCACCGCCCAGAAGAGGCTTCACTTTGTGCCAGAGAGCTTTGTGCCAGAGCGTGGAGAGCGGCAGCAGGGGCTCTTTATCCTTCTTGTTATTTCCTGAGAAAGAATTCTCCTTAAACGCCAGTCCCTTGCTTCTCGACACTCCCTTTCTCCCACCCGGTACTCTGGCCTGAGAAGTGTACTTATTGGGAAGGAGGGAGACAGGATCTTCAGGAAAGACAGCTGGCCGGCGCCTCCTTCCCTTTGCAGCAGGGAGGGAAAGGAGCTAGAGATAGATAGATGAGAGAGAGAGGAGAGAGGAGAGAGAGGAGAGAGAGGAGAGAGAGAGAGAGAGAGAGAGAGAGAGAGAGAGAGAGAGAGAGAGACACTCTGGGCAGGGAAAACCATTGTCACACCCTCCTTGTTTTCTCCTCCTCCCCAAACTAGCTTTCTGACCTCAGCTGTAGAGCGCCAACCCCACCTGGTGAAGTTTCAGCTCCTACAGACCTAAAGTAAAATCAAACCTAGAAGTCCATGTATGTGTGTTGTAGACAGTTCCTATGACTTGAAACTCTTGAGTGGCATCTTAATAGAAAATAATCAGAAATAACACCAGTGGGTGGGTGTTAGTGGGATTCAACTTGAAGAAAATGAGACCTAGTTTCCATGTTTCCAGCTTCACTCCCCTGGGGTTTCCAGCTTCAAAACCTGGTGGCACTGGGAGAGCCAGGTTGCCCTCCTGAGGGCACAGCCAGAGTTCGTCTCCTCCAGGACCAGACTACTTGCAGGAGAGGAACTAGAAGGGAGCAAATTAGGTTCAAGTTAGGAAGTGGGGGTGGGGGGAGGCACTGAAAATGTAAACCTTTACACAGAGTAATTCCCTGTCCCTGAACTTTTGTGTTTTTAGCATTAATGGAAACCAGTTCACTTCTCAGCTAGAGGAGCAACCAGTAATGGTAATGTTTCTTAGTCACTTCCAGCATCATTTGTAAGTTTCCATGAGTTTGCTTTCTAACCTGCTTTGATGGATTATTGCTCTTCCTAAAACTATTCCAACTATTCAGATTCCTTCACATAATTAAGTTTTCAGTACTGAGAGAAATGAAAAATAAGTAGAAGGGGGGGACTGCCACAGAAAACAAATACAAGGTAAGAAATTTCACCTTTTACCACTAAATAAAAGGTTTACCTGTCACTAGTTGTCAGCATCACTCTAAATGGAGTGATTTGTCTTGTCAACTGTTAGGAGGTTAGCTAGCTATTTTGAGCTATTCCAAACCCCAGACTTCCTGGAGACTGGGGAATACTACTGGTAGGTGGCATCATGACTGCAGAAGTTTCTGTTACAGAGAAATCCTATAGAGCCACAAACCCCCTTAACGAAGAGACCCAAATTACCAAGTTTTAGTCAACACTTCCCTCGAAATTTGCAGGCCCTTTTTTTTTCCTGTCCATGGGGGAGAGGGAGACAAAGAAAAATGATGAAAAACAGAACACCATAAATTCAAAACCTTGATTTTGTTTCATTTATTTAAATAAATATAAATATAAATTTCATATACAACTATTCACATAAAAAGGGACTTCAGCGACTTGGATTTTAAACTCTCCCCAGGCAAGTTTTCAGAAAGCAAGACCTACTGGGCTTAATTTTCTAAATTATTCGCAATTCAATACTTTTATTACAAGAAATAATCAAGAAACCCCCGCGTTCTTATCAGGTTCTGAACGACAGTAGGGAAGGAAAAATGATATGCACTTAAAAAAAAAAAACCATACAGTGTTAAACTTAAACTAAGGCTGTGTTTTCTGTTATATGACAAGACTGAGTTGAATCTAGATTATTTACAGTTTAAAAAACAAACAAAAAAACCACCCGATCTATTACTGAGAGTGGAGCCCTAAGCAAATAGGTCAAGGAGGAGAAGTGAAGGGTCAGGCCTGGCATGTATGCCCTGGGAACACTCGGCTCCATCTTTCTCGAGATGAGACCACAGAATGGGCGAGGATTTTGGCCCCTGGGCGCCCTCCGTGTTGATGTTGTGGGGGCTCTCGGGAGTATGTGATGGCGGGGGCGGCCCTCCCTCATAAGGGGGAAATCTCCTTGTCATCATTGCCAGAGGCCGGCGACAAGGAGTCCTCATCCTCAGAGCGCGCGTAGTGCGCCTGGCTGCCGACGCACTTGCAGCCCGCGTGACTGTTCCTCTGAGTGCCCTTCCCTTCCTTCTTATGCTTTACCCGGCGGTTTTGAAACCAGATTTTCACCTGCTTCTCCGACAGGTTCAGGTACGTGGCGATTTCGATCCTCCGGAGTCGAGACAGGTACATGTTGGACGAGAATTCCCGCTCCAGCTCCAGGAGCTGCGTGCTGGTGAACGCCGTCCTCATCCTCTTGCCATTGGGTACCTGACTGGCGTCGGAGCCCCCTGCAAACGGGCCAAGAGAGAGCAGAGAGGTCATTCTCGGGCGACGCTCTGCTACCCCACGTACCACCCCTGGCAATGGACGCCTCTCTCAAGGACCCAACCTCTAAGCTCAACCAAATACCTGTATCCATCCTTCCTCACCCTTTCCCATTTCCTGCCTCGTCGTTACTTAGCCGGGAAGGACAGAGACGCCCAAAGCAAGTGAAGGCCTTTGATGTGAGGGATGTAAAGTCAGAGGATTAAAGGGGGAGTGGGGTGGGTAGGGGCTTGCATTGTCTGGTCGTCTCTCTTCAGGCCTAGCGGAGAGGCAGTCAGGTTTAGCCAGAGCATCAAAAAGCTTTAGCCAGCCCCGACCCCGGAGTGACGCACTAAAGTTCAAACACACCCTCTCCAAACCTCGGCCGGTTAACACCTCATTGCTCAGTCTTCAAGTTCGAGGTCCCAAAGACCCCCATATTACGCAACACTTGGGTACCAGGTACCTACCGGGAATGAAGTGCACCGGGCTGCTTGGAGAGGTTGGCAAGCTAACTTCCACCTTCGTGGAACTTCTGGGAAACACTCCACAGTTAACACTAAAAGCCCCTCCTCCCTTCCCCACCCAGCGCGCCAGGCTCCCACTTCCTCCACTGGAGGCGAAAAGTTTGCTCCCGGGAAGTCGCGGCGCGCAGGTGCTCGGAGACCCCGCCCTACCCATCGTAAGGCAGTGGAATCTCCGCGGGTCCGCCACGTTGTAGGTGGTGGCAGCGCAGACAGGTGCGTGGTGCTGTGGATGCCCCAAGGCCGCCGCGGCCGCCGCCGCTGCTGCGGCCGCTGCCGCAGCGGCGGAGCCGGGCTGCTGGGGTTGGTGGTGGTGATGGTGGTGCTGCGGCGGGTGGTGATGATGGTGCGCGTGACTCACGCGCGGACAAAACTGCGGATCCCCAGGACTCGAAGAGAACTGACTCTTGAGCAGGGGCAAAGCCCCGGCGCCCCCCGTCACCCCGCCACTCCCAGTCCCTGCACTCCCGGTTCCTGCGCCCCCGCCGCCAGAGCCCGTGGGCCCCCGAGAGGAATGCAGGTGCGAAGCGACGCAGAGCGGGCACACGCAGAACGCGCCGCTCTTGCGGGACGGGCAGCCAGGCCCGGACACCGACATCACCAACGGGGACGGCATGCCCAGCGGGATGAAGAAATCTGGCCCCGGGTGCGGCTCAGGCAGCGAGGGCGCAGGCCGTGAGGAGTCCTTGATGATGAGCGAGTCGACATAGAAGGAACGCGACATATCGGGAGGGGTGGGTGGCTGGAGGGCCCTGCCGGCCGTGACGCCTCCTCCCCTCTCGTGTTCTGAGCTCTGCCCCAGGCGCGGCGCGGATGCAGGCGGTCAAGCCCTTGGGGATGAGGAGGTGTCGGCGTCTGGGCTTCGAACAAAGGGGTCCCTGGAGAGGGCTGGTCCTCACGTCCCCCGCCCTGAGCCCCGGCTCCGGGAATTTATAGCCCCCACCCCGGCACGTGATGCTGCGGAGTACCGCTCGGCTCCGGCTCCTCCGCAGCTCCCCACCCTCGGGATAGGCTGCCGGAGTCACAACAGAAGCGGCGAGGAGGGGCGGGAGCGCGGCAGGGAAGAACTCGGAGGAGGGGGATGGGGGAGACTTTGCAAAGTGTATGTTTTGTTAATTTCGCGGGGGAGACCGGCCTCCTCCCCCCTCTTTCTCCACGCTTTCCCGAGAAATTACAGACCTGCATCCTCCATCCCACCCTTCTCTCTAGCCCGGGCCCCGGCCCAACTCTTTCCCGCGCCCGGTTGCATAGCGCACCAGGTGGGGACTTTGAGGCCTTTTTAATGGGGATGCTTAGTGCTCCCCGCTCCGCTCCTCTGTGCCAACCGTGGCTAAGGCGCGGTAAAGTTGTGAGGCCTGCAGTTTTGAGCAGGATTGTGCGGGGCCGCGGACTGGCAGCAGCCCAGTCCCGGAGCGCGGCCTGGGCCATGGACACACACACACACACACACACACACACACACACACACACACACGGGTCCCTCAGCTTTTGGACTTGACCAAGGTCATTCAGGTGACTAGTTCATGACGGATCCGGGGCGTAATAGTGAGGTCACCCAGCTAAGAAGCTGACTAGCTTTTCATTCTGATGCTTGCGAAGCTCTAACATGCCTTTGCACGTGAGGCCACTCAGATCAACGACCCTTCCTTGTGTCCTTTTCTAATAGGCAGCTCCCCCTTTGGCAGAGAAAGACATTGAAGAGTCACTTTTTTCTTTCTCCAAATAGTTCTATCACTACATTTCAAGGCCAACCCTACAAACTCCATCCCAAGGATTTTGGAGAGAGGACCTAAGCCCCAGCCCTCCTGGAGACTGGGCAGGGGTTGGGGGTCGGGGGGGAGACGGGGCCTCTGCTCTGGGTCCCACGATCTCCTGTCTCTTTGCATTTTACAGATCTTGGGCAGCTAGCAGGCAAACCAGGAAGCACTCTCCCCTCTGCACCCATTTAAAAGCCCAAAAAGGTTGAAAGGAATTGAGCCATTCAATAAATCCTGCCTTGGGATGGGAGAAGTGGTTTGGTAAAGGAAATCTCTAAGTGGCACAGGGTCCAGTGGAAGACGCACACCAATGGCCAGGTGAGAGAGGGTGGCTGCCAAGATAGGGGCTACTGATCTTTTGGGAAGGCCAGGTGGCAGAGGTGACAGGTTTCTCCTTTCCCTTTGTAGAAAAATCTGACTGCAATAGGGAAGGTAAGCAACAGCTATAAGTCAAATTCTTTCCCCCAAACAGCTAACTTCTGGCCTGAGTTAGCACAGTGGTGCTAAGAAATTTCAGGACAGGACTCCTTCCACCTGTGAGAACCAATTGCCCAAATCCTAGGGGAGCACCAACTTCTCAGCTGGAGTCATGGCTCTCTCTCTCTGTCCTCTGTCTTTCTGTCTCCTTTCCCCTTTCCATCTCTGACAGTCTCTCTTGCCTGCTAGAAAAGTATAATTGGGTTGTAGGGACACCCGCTCTGGGGAGCCCAGGATTTATGGATGGCAATTAAAGTTTTATGAATTGCAGCTGAGGCTGGTTATTGAGCTATTTGAATGTGATTAGAATTCAATTAGAAAGTGGTTAGTGGACGGTGGGTCTCCAGAGTGTAAACAGACAGCTATTCCAGAAATGTGCTAATCCAACATCTTGTGACAACAATTAAGGAGTCTGAGGGCTTAACTCAGGGCAGCTCAGCTGTAACTACTTTTGTACCACAAGGTTTGCTGGTGCAGCCATCGAAGACGCTCAGCTTCAAGCCAGCCTGTCTGGTGCAGCTCACCCTCACTCTCATCGGAAGAATCGGGGCAGTCCCTGGAATCACTCCAGCCCCACGAAGAAGACTGGGAGCTCCACCATTGAGAGAGGCTTAATGACAGGGTGTTTTTCACAAGCCTAAATTGTCTAAATAAATGACATAATATCCCCATTCACTTTGCAAGTACTATATATTTACTTAAAATTATATATTTATGTTACAATAGAAAATATTGTAAATATAAAGTACATTTTTATTTGTATTTATTAACTTTATATGCATACTATGTGTTTTATATTTACATATATATGCTTGCCTGTCTTTTTTACTCCTTTGGGCTAGGTAGAAGTTATCTAGGATCAGTTTTGAACTCACAGTTTGGGTCACAATGTTCCCAGTGTTCCGGGGATGCTCACAGGAAGAACTCCTATGCTAATATGCTGGAAGTTGTTATGTGAGGGCCATTTTATTTTAGAGAATCCAATTAAAAAGCTTGAGCATCTAACTCAATTTATGCCTGACTACTGAAACATCCAGTTGGAGTGCTAAGGAATTTTGAGAAAAATGAGAGGCTCAAAGTGTTGCTTGATGCTGCAAGGGGAACAGTGGCTTAGAGCCAGGCTGAGGTTGAAAGCAGACCATATATGAGAAACTTGCCTATTAGGGTATTTGGTTAATTGTTTAATCTCACCAAGAGCAAGTATCTGGGGGTCTTGTTTCATACTGGAGTCTCTTCTTGGACTTCTCTTTAGTTCTCTTTCAATCTCTCAGTCTCTCTCTCTACCTCTGTCTCTCTCCTCTTTCCTCCACTCCAGCCCCATCTTCAGCAGCGGCCCCACCATGCCTGGACACCCCTCCCCCCAAGGAAGCCTACCCTCCTTGGCCCTGGGCAGCTTTGCAGCTGGCCCTGCCCAGCTGGGCCCTTCCCCAAGATGACAGCACCTCCAACCAGCTCAGAGCAGAAGGGGACCCCTAGAAAATGTCACTGTGCCCCATGGTGCCCCCACTGCCATACAATTTTATTTCTCAGTGATTCTGTCCGATAAAATTTCATCGTCCATTAAGTAATCCCTGAAATGAGAGCTCTTATGAGCCTATAATGAGCTCTAATTGCCACAACTCGGGGAGCCACGTGGAAGGATTTATTTGGTATTAAGCAGTCGGGTACAGAGTACAGGCTGTTACCTAAGCCATTACTTTCATAATTCAAGGAGAAAATTAGTTCTTTTAAGGGGGGAGGGGGAATCCTTTGATTTCCTCCCTCTTGCTCTGGATGGCAGAGGTTGGCTTTATCTTCCCTGAGTGCAAGACAATGCCACAGATTCGAAGGCAACAAAATTGTCCCCTTCTATCCCCCACACCCTGCCCAGTCAGGACACCCCACCCTTATCCTCAACTGAGAGAAATTTCAAAGCAGTTCTGAGATTCCGCCTTCTGCCCCTGGACTTTCCAGCATGAGCCAGGGCGAATAGTTTCCTCTCAGCTCAAATCTGAGATTTGAGTTCTTCGTTGTAGCTTTCAAAAAGTCTTCCAGTACTTTCCCCCAATCCAGGATCACACCTGACCTGAACCCCGAGTTCCCCTCTTCCTGCTCCCTCTTTCTTTTTCCTTCTATGGACAAAGTCAGAGAAAGTAAAGGGCAGGGACTTAGCATTGCTTATTCGACCCGTTGAAGTGCTCGGCGGTTTTTCTGGCTATAACTCCCACTTTGCCCCTCCCTTTGCGCCCCCCCCCCAAAGTGGCCCTCCCTCCATTCCTTGTCCTTTTTTTCCCTCTCAGTTTCAGCGTTTGCCCACACGGTTCTCCTAGCCTTAAACGGAGACTGCGAGCAGGGCGGGACAGCCCGGGAGTTGGCGGGGCCGCCTCGGATTTATTTGCTCCTCTTACATTGATTTCATATTAGTTTCCAAAGCGATGAATGATCTCAAAGCTGGGTTTTGTTAGCCGAACACAAACAGGAGACAGGACTTACTTGCCCCCAGCTCCCTTTAATGAGGTCATTATCAAAGCGTGAACAAGTCTATGAATGTTTTATTGAAAGCGCATCGTTAACTTGTATCCATCCTTTTCTCCGAGTGGCATTGTGATATTGCTGTCTGTGGCACATCTTACCCGATATAGCCCGAGATTTCCCCATTCTCTGTAACCAGGCAACCCTTTTCTGAATACCCAAAAATTGAAAAGAACCGCTTAGTCTTCAAGAAAGTCCTCAATAATAGTGGAAAAGAACAAAGATCCAGGAGACAACAAAATGCCACAGGGGTGACTTTTCATGAGCAATTATCTCTCATTAATCAGAAGAACAGCTGCAATATTAATTTTCTCTCTTTCTTCCTCTCTTTTCACAGTCCCCAACATTTGAATAATCATAAATTTTGATTTTATGGAGGAGTCACATTTTCAAGGGCTAGAGGAAAGCAACTACCTAGGTGAAGACAGAGAGAAAACGCTCTCATTTTATTTAAATTTTTTTGCTTGTTTGGGTAAAGCTGCCAACAAAACAAAATGAAAAAAAGAGAGAGAGAGAGAAATACCAGAGAAAATGGTGCCCCCCCTTCTTCTAGAGGGCGTCTGAGAATCAGGACTCTTTTCCAGTGCCCCCTTCTAACAACTCCTCTCCCTTCTCTTCTCCCCCTGCCCAGACCCATTCCTCAGTTCTGCTCTGAGCAGGGCGGAGGGAAGTGTCCCCAGCGTCTGACATGGGAGTTTCAGCCGGGTTTCTGTCCGTTTAACTTGCAAACGTGAAGCCAAGCGTTGTCGATCTGACCAAAGAGACACTCTTTGGGCGTAACTTGCATTGTGACCATCAAAAGCGGGCCAGCCTTGGATGAACTAAGACGTGCATTTAGCAGAAATGGGGAGCTCGCTCTCCTTTCAGGCGCCAGAGAGGCGATTGTTCAGAGGATGTGTAGCCAGGACGGAAAATGAGGGTCTCCAGAGAAGGCTGTAACCTACAAACGGACTTGGGGGAGTTAAAAGAATCTCATTAAAGCCGAGGCTGCAATTAGCAAATAGACACTCATCGAGAACCCAAGCCCCTCTTGAAAAGCCGTGCGTAGGGATGAAAGAGGGGCAGTTGGGAGTCAGTCCCCACATTCCTCAGCTGGCCGAGTGATGAGAAGCTCGGGCGTCCGGCTGTCCCTTCAGCTGCCCCAATATTGCTACTTTTAAGGCAAGGCCCCGAGAAGCCGCTCTGGAGAAAGGCAGGCAGGCTATCGGTCTTGGGCTCACCCACTACCAAAAATGATTTTGCTTTTCCCTAGTGTTTATTCAGAAAAGATGGGCCTCTGAGAAACCTGAATTCGCCTTTATGCTCAGCACAGGCCCAGGAATTCAATTCGGCCCTTGAAAAGAAGGTGGGGAGAGACTTCTAGAAAGGAAGTGAGGAGTTCGGTTCAGAATTTCAGAATAGCCCAGTCTCCAGGCCCTCTGAACCGGATTTTGTTGACACCGAATTCCCGCCACACAGCCCCTCTGCTCCCCACTTCACCTTCATTAATATTCGCCCACCCCAAATCCTTAATCCTTAAGCGTCCCTTCCCCACCCTTAAAGCTCTCCTCTGTCATCAGAATAAAATTTATCTAGCGCCTACTCAGTGCCCAGCGTGTGCTAGGCGCTGCGGGGTGCACGCCTGAAAAGGCCAAGACTGTAGCCAATAGAATATTGTTTCATTTCAGTAACAATGGCCTGAGGTGGGGAACAATTATCCGGATAATTGAAGCAAATGCTCCCCACCTCCCGTCCTCCTTCTCCAGTTCCCTGGGTGCTTGCCTCCCTCTCCCCCCCTTTTTCAGAGTTGGTGGGTTTTGTTTGGTTGGGAGGGGGAATCTGGGAATGGAAGGGGAGGGCTGAATTACGTGCTCAGACGCATAACAACTGCCCTCTTCCCTTGGCCTAAGTTTGCTGAAAGCGCTGGGCAGAATTAGCTACTTAGTAATGAGATTCAACAGTTTTTAAAAAACATGTTACCAAAAAGAGAGTAAATCTTTATAATTTTTAGCAATTTGGTCTTTCTGGTGTTTAACTTTGGACATTACAAAAGTCGCCTGGGGAGTGTTGTAAAAGTATGGATGCCCTAGAGATTTAGATTTACTGGTGTGGGGCCAGAACATCGGAATACAAAACAAAAATTCCAGTTCTCCTCGTGGTTCTGAGGCAAGTGAGGGTTGAGGTTCCACTTATCTAGGAACCTCAAAAGACTAACTTCACCTCTCTGAGCCTCATTCAGCAATTGATAGTTGGAAAATATATTGAGGGCCCCCTAAACGCCAGGCTCCGTGCCAGGGAATTCCACAGCACGAGATCCTGTCCCCTGGGGATTTCCAGTATGGTCAACGAACCAACAAATCAACTCAGAGCTGGTGAATTATAATAGGTAGGGTGAATATTGAAAAAAGAAGAAAAGAAGAAGGTGAAGGAGAAGAAGAAGAAGAAGAAGAAGAAGAAGAAGA
>NW_017731403.1:1297148-1319545 GCF_001890085.2 Hipposideros armiger
GGAGAAGGAGAAGGAGAAGGAGAAGGAGAAGGAGAAGGAGAAGGAGAAGAAGAAGGAAGAGAAGAAAGAGAAGCAGAAGAAGGAGGAGAAGAAGAAAGCCCACTTAGTTCTGGGAGTGGATAAAACCGAAGCCCGAAGTGACCTGCGGGATGAACGGGTGTTGGCCTGGGAGGGGAATGGGGAACTTGTCAGGCCACCGAAGAGCGCACACAAAGTCAGAAGAGCTTCTCTTGGCTAATTACAAGAGCTGAAAGGAGGCCAGGGAGATTGGTAGAAGAATCCCAGTCTCTGCATCTGTGTAATAGGAAAAATACACGCCGCCTTCGAGCCCTGTGAGGAACTGAGGACTGCCTAGCCCTGGGCCTGGGGCATAGTGCCTGGCAAGAGCCCGTAGCGTTTCTTGTTTTTATTATCTGGGACCTGCAGCTCCATGGGCCCTGAAGCTTGGGAAGGAGACATCTGAGCCCTAGGTTTCGTAGCGAATAACCAGGAAGCCGGAGCCCCTGCGCAATGATCTCTTCGTTCCGGCGCGCCTTTTCCTGCTGCGTTTCTCTCTCCATGGCTCCTCCGCAGCCTGGCGCCCGCACCCTGAAGCGCCCAGCCCAAGGTTTTTCTAGCCCTTGGTTTCTGGGCGTAACTGTCTCGGTTCAGCAGCTCCATCAAACTGGGCCTGCTAGGCGAGCCTTGCCGCCTCCCACTTCCCACCCCCTCCAGGGACCTCGCGCTCTAAATTTCGAGGCTCCTTTGGCCTGAAGAAACCTTACAGCTTTGCAGACTCGTTTTGCAGAGGAGGGAGCAGGTACCATTCAAGCCAATGACAATCTTCACAGCCACCATGTCCTGAGCTCTCACTGTAATGCCTGGCCCTGAATCAGGAGCCTTGTCTGAATGACCTAATTTAATCTGCACAATTGCCCTACCAGATAAAGTGCCATTATTAGGGCTGTTTCTCTGATGACAATCCTGTGTCTTTTAAAATTATTAATTTTTAAAAAAGATTTTTTATTGGGGAATTGGGGGAAGGAAACAGCGTTGGGGGACTGGGGAAGGGGAACAGCCAAGTTGTTGTCCTTCAGACTTAGTTGTGGAGGTCGCAGCTAGCTCAGCTCCAAGTCCAATGGCCATCCTGCCACCTGTTGGCAGCTCAGTGGCAGCTCAGCTCTGGTGCAGCTCACTGGCCCATGTGGGAATCAATCCAGCTACCCTGTTGCTCAGAGCTCCTGCTCTTAACCAACTGAGCCACTCTGCCAGCCACTCCTGTGTCTCATTTAAGTTCAAAAACTTACCCAAGGTCACACAGCCAGAGATGGTAAAGCCAGGATTCAGACTCTGTCTGTAGAATGTAGGAGCCTGGAGTCTTAGGCACTAGGCAATACTATCTCATAATAGCTAGGACTTATTGAGCACTTACTATGTGCTGGCTATGTGTTAAACCTTTAATGCATTGTTTATTTCTCACAATGATCCTGTGAAGTAGGTACTTTTATTATTTCTCATTTGTTTATTGTCCACTCTTTGGGTAGTGTGGTTTTCTTATGTATTAAAGATTACAAAGTTTAGTCTAATGTGGCCCATATGACATAAAGAGTACAGACTGAAACTGGGATGAAGGTAGGGAATGGGATCATTTGTATTCACTTGCACCCAGAACATGTAAGTGCTGAAAGACATTTGAACTTGGTCTCCCCACTCCCAGATGAAAGCAACATTTTATTCTTTCACGTCAAAAGCCTTCGTCATAATCAATACATACTCGTATGTCTGCTGGTTTATTTTATAGCTGGTTGGGTACCTCCCTCGGTTAACTGCAAGCTGCACCTGGGCAGAAACTGGGTCTATTTTGTTTATTCATAGGTGTATATCAAGCATCCAGCCCAGAGCTGGCATATATTAGGAGTAAAATAAATATTTGTTGAATGTCTAATTCCTCATTTTACATAGGAAAACGGGCTCGGAGAACCTTGTCTAAGGGCACACAGCTTCTCTAAGGGCACACAGCTTGGGAATGACAGAGGAAGGATTCAAACTGAGGATTTTCTAATGCTAAGACCCTGCTCCCCTTTCACCCAAGCCCACACTTCCCTGCGCGGTGTCCCCAGGGCAACAGGGATTGAGTTTAGGAACCGGGCTGCAAGACCCTGTCTGTCGGAAGTTGGTCTTCACTCCCCTCCACCTCCACATCTGGGTGAAGCTGAAGGAGGCAGGAACTGTCAGAGGCCCTAGAGGCCGCGCTCCCTAGATTGGGGTAAATAGGCTCTGAGACTGCAAGGTGCTCCGGGCACATCCGCTGCTCCCGGGGCTCTAGCTCCCACTGCGTGAGAACCGCAGCGCATGCTTTCTTGGTGTCTGTCTCTCTCTGTGGGTCTCGGTGTCCCCCATTCCTCATTAACTTATTTCTTACTGGTAAACAGAGCGACTCTAAAGTAATCGTATTGAACCCACAGCCTGAAAACACCTCCATCAGTAACGCACACCAATCTCCAAACACACCCGCATCTACGCACCACAACGGGGCACTCACCGCGACAGGTGCGCAAGCGGAGCGTGAGTGCAAGGGGGAGAATTGAACGTGAGTTTGTGTGTGCGCAAGTGCGTGTGAAGAATGTGTGAGGGGTGAGTGGGGGTGAGAGTGCGTGAGAATGTGTGTGTGAGTGTGACGGTGTGAGGGTGTGCATGAGGTGAATGTATATGTCTGCGAGTGTGTGAGGAGGTGAAGAGTGTGCATTTGAGTAGCAGCGGGTGCGTGTATGTAAGTGTAGAAGTGAGGGGTTGTAGCAGAAGTGTGTGTGAATATAGGAGTGTGTGAATATATGGATGGGAGAATAAGAGAGACTGAGTGTGTGAGGATGTATGTGCTGGGGAGGGTGTGTGAATGTGAGCATGTAAGAAAATGTGTGCTCCTGTGAGCACTTGCAAGGGTGTGTGCTTATGTGTAAGAACGTGTGCGTCCACCAAGGTGTGTGTGTGTGTGTGTGTGTGTGTGTGTGTGTGTGTGTGTGTGTGAAGAGTATGAGTGGGTGTGAGTGTGTATGAGTGTAGCTGTGGAAGAGAGTGTGTGTGACGTTTGCATGTGAGGGAGCATCTTGTGGAGCTGCCCAGGACCTTTGAAACTGCCATGTCACTCGGCAGGGGTGGGGGGAAGGGCAGAATGGGGGAAGTGGAAGGTAGGAGAGTGTTGGGATAGGAAGGAGGGGGTTGAGGGTGGGAAGGAGGGGTCCTCATGTGGAAACAAGCTAAGCTGGAGGGGCTGTTGGAGCATCACCTGGGGTCCCATCTTTTACCTGCCCCTAGTTTTCTTCACTTGCCCTCTGGATCACCTTTCTGTCCATTTACTCAATGAGCATTTATAGAGTGCCTACGGTATGCCAGGCTGCGCTTTAGCTGGGAAAACCAGAAGAACGAGGTAGCTTAGGTCTCACTCATCCTGTAACTTCCACAGGGATTTCTTTTTGTGTGTAACTGCTTTGCAAAAGGCTAGTGATACAAACACAAAATTTGGCCTCTGCCCTCAAGCAGGAGGGCATGGAGGGCTTATAAGACAACATACGAGTATGCGTAAGTGCATATGCATCCAGCCTCCATCCTAACCTCAACCCTTTCACTGCAATATTGAGCTTGGGCTTGGGGTTAGGAGGTTCTGGGTGTGAATCCCCCGTCCTTAGACAATGGAAATAATAATGGTCCTTCTCATAGGGTGGCTGTGAGCATTAAACGGATTAAGTTATGAAAGCCCTTGGCACAATGCCTGGCACATGGTTAGCACTCAATATATACAAGCAATGATGAAAGTGAGATGATGTCCTCCAGGCCTCATGCAATGTTTTGAAGAAGGGGAGATGCTGTGTTTGTAGGTGACAGAGTTTAAGAGATTATTCATGGATTTAAATTAAATCAACTAAATTAATTTGTGTATAATTATATTACATTCCTCTCTAGCATCAGGCTGTGAGTTTCAGGTGCTTGGTCTTTATTCTTCTCTAGTGACTTCTTCCCCTCCTGGACCAATGGTATCAATAGCGCTGTTGTCAGGGGGAAGTGAAAAAGTACTGGGAGATGACAGCAAGAACTCATAGGGGCTGAATGTTCTCTTAGGCAGCCTCAGAAGTCTTTCTAGTCCACCTATGTACCATTAAAGTGAAAGGGAATATTTTCACAATGAAATGAAGTGCGTGCTATAATTTAACCTTGAAAGCAAAACTTCCAATAAAATATGACATAGGAAATATGTTTCCTGATTAGCCATGTACCTCCCTGAAACAAGGTACTATATAAACAATTGCAGGACATACCTTTTCTTTTATTTAAAGAAGGCTGTTATATTTATTTATTTATTTATTTATTTTTAAGAAATTTTATTGGGGAACAGTGTGTTTTTCCAGGACCCATCAGCTCCAAGTCAAGTAGTTGTTTCAATCTAATTGTGGAGGGCACAGCTCCTTGGCCCATGTGGGAATTGAACTGGCAACTTTGGTGTTATGAGCCTGCGCTCTAACCACCTGAGCTAACAGGCGGTTATGTTAATGTCTTATTAACATTCTTTTTTTTTTTTAATGTTCGAGCTAGGATCACAAAATAATTTTATTTTAAACCAAAAGACATGTTTAAAGGTTGAATGTCCTACTTAGATTTTTTTCAAGAAAAAATATATCAGAAAGAAATCTTGAAAAGTGTGAGAATTGATTGCAGCATCTAGGTTTTCTGAATTTAGCAGCTGAAAAGGAATTTTGCCATTATCCAGCTGAGCCATCTAGAGAAACAGGTCCAAAGAGATGAAGCAATATAAGTGGTCAGTCCCTCTAGCAATCACCAGATAGAAACATCTTAATTTTATTCCTCTGTCCACAGTTTTACATTTGCTGGAAGATGCCCTGGAAACTAGGAGGAAAAAAGGGGGAGGAGTTCCATCGCCCTTCTATATGGGCACATCTCTGTTGTTGGCAATTCTATTTTCTGGTGGCTCAGACCCAAACCCTTGGAATCTTCCTTGACTCCTTGCTTTCCCTCTGTACATTTAATCCACTGGGAAGTCCTGATGGCTCTACCTTTACACATATTCAGAACCTGACCAGTCTCCACACTCCCCCCATTATCACACTGGTTTATATCACTCTAGCCTCCTGATTGGGCTCCTTCCTCCTATACTTGCCTCTATAGTCTGTTCTCAACCCAGCAGCCAGAAGGATCCTCTAAAAATAGAAGTCATACAATGGAATACTACTCGGCCATAACAAAGATGAAATATTTGAGACAATATGGATGCTAAGTGAAATAAGTCAGATGGAAAAGGGCAAAAATCATATGATTTCACTTATGTGGAATATAAAACAAAAGAGAAAGAAAGAAAGAAAGAAAGAAAGAAAGAAAGAAAGAAAGAAAGAAAGAAAGAAAGAAAGAAAGAAAACAAAAATACTCGTAGATATGGACAACAGATTAGTGGTTACCAGAGGAGAAGGGGATGGAGGAAGAGCAAAATGAGAAAAGGGGGTCAAATGTACGTGACTGGTGGACTTTTGGTGGTGAGCATGCTATAGTGTATACAGATATCAAGTTATAATGTTGTACATCTGAAATTTATATAATGTTATAGACCAATGTTACCTCAATTAAAAAAAAAAGTCAGATCAGGTCAGAGCAAGAACCAAAGACCTTACAATGGCCAAACAGGCCCTCCACGGCCTGACCTGGCGCTCTCTCAGACCTCTTCTCTTGGCTTACTTGCTCACTCTGTTTTCCTTGCTTGCCTGGCCCTCCCCTGCCCTGGTCTTCCCCTTCCCTACAAGCACACTTCTTCATCTCCTGGTTTTCCCTCGAATGCCACTTTCTCATTATTTTTAAAAAAACCAAAGCCCCTACTGAACCCTCTGTATTCCCAAACCTCCTTACCATGCTCTATTTTGTTGTGCTGTAGCACTTACCACTTTCCAACATGCTATACAATGCACCAAGTGTATTTATTGTCTGAATCTCCCTGTGACAATGAAAGCTCCTGGGAGATATTTATGTCCTTTGGGGTCAGTGAGAACAGTGCCCGGTACAGGAGGTGTCAATCAATATTTGATGAGGGATCAAAAGAATGCCGGTGTTCTTGGTAGATGCCTAATCACAACTATATTTTACCTCTACATAGCATTTTGAAGTTTACAAAGACTCTTAAATATGTTGTGTCATTGGATCTTCTGCACAATTATGTAAGCAAGATAGGACTTTTTTTTTCAACAGTTATTTTCACAGTAAGGTATTCAGAGGCTAATGGACTTTTCCAAATCAGATTCAGAATTGGATCTAAATCAGGATGTCATTTTGGGTAGGAGACAAGTTCTCCATTCTAGACCTCTTGACTGAATGAGGAAAACTAATAGGTTATTCGATTCACTGTGGATCTTTCTAAATCCTGGCCCTGGGATACGGGCTGGGGTCCTCGCTCCACTGCCTGCCTTTGGTATTATGTAGCTACTAAAGCACCAACTAAATGAATGGTGCTTAGGGAAACACACCACAATAGCCACATCCTCTTGTCTTTATAATTAGTATGGGGTTGAAAACAAGAGATATTGTCTTATTAGCACGAGCTCATTTGGAGTCTGGCCTGAATCTCTGAACTTGGCTGGATGCCCTCCCTCATCTGACTGCTCTGCGCAAACCAACGTACTGTCTTAGTCAGTGTATTACAGTTCCTTCTTCATGTTTGGGTTCTCTGTCAGTCCATCAGATTTAGCTGATGAGCTCATTGACTGCAAACTGATTGAGCAAGACAATGTCCCTCATTCTCTAGGCACACACAGCACCATTGTCTCCCACAAATGCTAGTAATAATTGACATCCCCTTACAGAGCGTTGGTGCCTCAATAGTCATTAATCAATAACTGTTGTTGGAGCAAGAATTTATCATGTCGAACTATAAAATTAGTACCCCCACCCCCCAAAAAACATAATATCATTCAGAAAATAGATGTAAAATTAAATGACTAACTCTGAACAAGTTTTTAAAGATAATACTTTTTCCTCAAGGATGTCAACATGTAGTAAAATAAATGACAGTTACTTCTTTGTTATCCCTCAAATAGCATAAATCCTTACTTTTTTATGTGAATGGGGTACATTTAAACATTTTGAGACAAGAAAATGAAAAGAACAACTTAATTGTTTTTTGAAATATTAATTCAGTGTTTGGTTATTCAAAGATTATCTCCATTTAGAATTTAATGCATGTCTCAGTTTTACAGTATTTTTCTGTTTCAGGTGCTCTAAAGTAATAGAGATGTTAATTATGGATGCAGAAGGCATAGTTGAGAAAGGAGCAACGGCAGCCAAAGTTAACAGAATCATTGCTTTTCTGGAGAGGGCTTTTTACCTGTGGGTTTTTGTTTGTTTGTTTGTTTGTTTGTTTGTTTGAGATCAGGTAACTTACTGGAGTTTCAAACAATGTGCCTAACAATGATCACAATATATTTATATTGGCTAGAGAATGACCTCTACCCAGGCAAAGCCCTCAGTGTATGTAGTTGTCAACAGAAGACAAAGCATATCAGAATAATAGCTACTTTTAAATATAAGACCTGGTTCATATTCTTAGAGGATAGAGCTAGATCTAGATCTAGATCTAGATGTAGATCTAGAAATAGACCTACAGTTGCTATTGAAATTTAATTCAGTTTAATTCACCATTTGTACTAAATGCCTATGTGTGTTAGATTCTGGGGCTACAAAGATGACTAGAACCTAACTACAGCCTTTGATGAATTCTAGTAGGTGTATGATAAGTGGAATGCAACAAACAATCTATGGAACCATGGAAGAGAGAGCCATTTCTTTCAGCTGGCATAAGAGACTCTGGGATTAGGCCTTGAACTATTTACAAAATATGCTCAGAATAAAAACAATACAACAATAATAATAGCAGGAGAAGGGACTTCTAAGCCAAAGGTCCATTAGTGACCACATGCCGTAGAAGATGGATATGTGTTCTTTGGAGGTGAAGTGGCTGCATGTAGGAGGGAGAAGCAGCAAGGGCTGCTTAGTGGCAGAAAGGAAAGAATCTGAGTGGCAGGTGAAGTGTGCGATAGCTCTACATTGGATGGACAGTCTTTGAAGGATGCTAAGCAAAAAATTGAAATGACATTATAATCATTGTAAAGGATGGATTGGAAGAGTGAGAAGTTAAAATCTTAAAGTATACTGGAGAGATGATGTGGGTCACATTAATCAGAGGCTGTGGGAATAGAGGGGAGGGGACACACTCAAGAGTCATTTGGAAGGGAGCACCAAAAGTCCTTGGTTACTAATTAGATGATATGTGGGTACAGAAAAAGAGATGAATCAGTGGGGATTTGGATTTCTAGCTCAAGTGTCTGTGTTAACGGTGATGGTGTTAACAAATACAGTGGTCATGGATTGAAGATAAGCAGTTTTTTTATTGTTTCAGATGGGCTTGCAGATGGAGTGGGTGGAAGAGGAAGAAGATAAGGCATTTGGTTTAAAACATTTTGAGTTGTAAGTAGTGTCAGAGCAACCAAGGGGAAATTTTTGAGATATAGTAGTAGTTGGAAATACGAATCTGAACTTCAGAGAAATTGAGGTTGGCAACAAAAAGGGCATCAGCCTACAGTATTTAAATGATATATAATAGCTGCAGCATTAAAATAAGATGAAATGACTGAGAGTTGGGGTGACACTTAGGATGGTGGTCAGGATACACCTCAAGGTTGTTATTTTGGCACAGTACCTATCAGAGTAATTGGCACATAGTATTTAATCTATGTGTTGAATGCTGACTTTTTTTCAGAGTCTTACTGCCCTCCTATCAGGTATTGTATAATCTCTTGGTCAGTCTATCTAGGGGTAATCAAGTACTTACTACTTGATAGTGGAACTGGAATACAATGATTTTGGAAACAAAGCAAGGTTGTAAGGTGGGTTGGTGTGAATACGTGATTAGAGTTAAAAAAAAAATGGCCTCCTTTAGCCAACCAGGTGCCTTAGAAAGTTGGCTAAGCACTCTTTCCTCATCCCACCCCATCTGAGAAAGAAAGGGAAGTAGGGAAATCTTGAAGTAGTATTTAGATACTCTGCCTTGTTTTCTTTCCAAAAGACTTTCTTTTCCATATAGACCTTAGATGTTTTCTGATTGATTCACTTTATTTCCACAGGGCCTGTTGATAACCTAACATGCCAAGGACCCATCAAGTAGGGCAGTCAGATGTTTATAGCTTGGTCTTGGCTAATTGCCACAGCATTGCTTAGATTCCCAATCTGAATCAGAATCCTAAGTGACTGCTTCAGGTTATAAGATGCTTGTGTTTCCTGAAGGACCTGCAAAATGCTCTGTCATATCCACCTCCAGAAAAAAGATTGCTCATCTTTGAGATCCCATGTAGGTAGAAATTGGTAAGGCAATGCACAAAATCATATACAGTATCACCATTTATCATCAGCTATAACTTTGTATTGGTCCTGGTTATTTTCCACTAGTCACCTCATTACCTATCTAACTGCCCCCATTATATTACATTCTTGATCAACTTCTCTCCTTCAACCAGGTAGTCATGTTGGGGTCCATAGCACACCCAACCCCACACCTGTGGCTTCCTTCTAATTTCCTCACTTCAAGTGCTTCTACCCTTTTCTCTATCGTCCGTTTTGAATCTTTAAAATGTTCCTTAAAACTGTAGCTTCTCCACAGAACTTTTTCTCCCTAATGCTGAAAACTTACATCATTCCAAGTTCCTTAGTGTTTACATATATGGTAACTATAAATTTTATTTTTACATAGTATATCTTGGGGTATAATTCCTCAGGACGTATTTATGCATGTTCTTAATCTTTCCAGAACAATATCTTACAGACTAGCCTTTCAGCATCAGCTAGAGAGATGGTTAAGTTGAATGGACTATGACTAAGTCAATTTTTTTTTAATTGGGGAATTGGGGGGATGGGAACAGTGCTGGGGAATTGGGGAAGGGGAACAGACAAGTTGCTGTCATTTTGTTCTTCAGTCTAATTGTGGAGGACGTTACTTCACTGGCCCAAGTTGGCACCATCATTGCGCTCTTCCCGGGTGAGGCAGATCAGTCACTGGCTTCTGGACGGCCGCTCACAGCGGCTGCTGGCCATTCACGCTGGCTGCTGGCTACATAAGGTAGCCCATGGCAATCCACTGTCACAGGGGCTGCAGCCTACGCCGTCGCCGGCGACTCAAGGCAGCCAGCTCCAGGTTGAGCTGTTGTTCAGCATTTTAGCTGTGGAGGGCAGTGTCACTGGCCCTCATATGTGGGATCCGAACCAGGGCCCTCTTGCATCCCAAGCCAGTTCTTAACCATCGCGCCACTTGGCCGGCCCATGACTAAGTCAATTTGAAGTTTCTTAGATGAGAATTATAATGATAATGACTATCATTCATTGAGTGTCTGCTGTGGCAGACACTGTACTAAGCATTTTGCTGAGTATTTTTGGTAAAAATAGACAGGGAAGTATAGGAAAGTAGGATCTACTTCCGTAACTGCAAAGCCAGACCCCATGGAGTATTGGAAAAATCGCTCCTCCTCATGCCCATTTCCTCAGAAGGGACTTACTTAGAGTTTCTCTCTCCCTCTGAGAATAAAGCTTGCTAATGTCCAGATAAAAGGCCCTTCATTAAAAAGCAGTTCTTTCATTAATTCAGCAAATATTGATTGAGTGCTTACTATATATCAAGCACTCTTCAAAGCACTAGGGGAAAATGGCGAACTTAACGGAAGTTTTCTCCTAATGGGGCTTATGTTCTAGCAGTTCCTTATATTAAGTTTTAGTGATAATAAATCTCATGGGGCCAGTTTCTTCTTAATGCTTAGTCTCCAAATTTGAAGCCTTCCCATTTGCAAGATTGTGATTGAATTAAGAATTGGGTATAAGCCAATTTTTCACAAATTTATTTATAGCGGACACCTATTAGTTGCTTCTACAGCATTCATAGTGTTTGGTTTCAGCATTGGAATTCTGGGGAAATTGAACTATCTCTAGCTCCAAAGAGGAACATGTGATCTAGGTTAAACCAATCAGTATATGTTATCCCTTCCACAATGATTGGCTTGGTAATAAGCATGTGACCTCAGAAGGACCAATAAAAGCAAATCTTAGAACTTTGGGGAGAATTTCAAGAATACTAATCTTCTCTCAGGCTCTGGAGAGTTTGATGTGTAAATGTGAGGGTTGGAGCCGCTGCAGCTATTTTGCAGAGAACAGCGAAGAATCTAATATACAGGGTCCAGAAATGAAGCTGGAGGCCTGATCAAATTGCTCTTTGTCTGCCCCACCTCTAGACTTTACCCATCAGTGAAGCCAATAAATTGTCTTTATTTATTGAGATGATTTGAATTCAATTTAATTACAGCTTAAAGCACAGCAACTAACATTAAAAAAACCCAACCTCCTTCTTTGGTTTTTCTAGAAGCATTTTGAAGGACTAGATTTTCTCAGAATAATTTCATATTGGAAGATGCTGATTTTGACAGTTGATGGCTGTTAGCCAATGTCCCAGAAAGGATAAAATATGCATCCTTTAACCAAGATCTTTCCTATTTTTAAGAAATATTTTTATATCTATTGTTAGGTAGTCTAAGAGCAAAGAAATATTAAATGTTAATCTTTTATTTATTTTTATTTTATTTATTATTATTTTTTAAAGATTTTATTGGGGAATTGGGGGAAGGGAACAGACAAGTTGTTGTCCTTTTGTTCTTCAGTCTAGTTGTGGAGGATGTTGCTTCAGTGGCCCATGATGGTATTATCATTGTGCTCTTCCTGGGTGAGGCAGATGGGTCGCCGGCCTCTGGATGGCCATTCACGATAGCTCTTGACAGCTCACGTAGGCTGCCGGCCACTCACATTGGCTGCCGGCCACACACGATAGCTTATGGCAGCCCATTGCAGCAGGGGCTGCAGCCTACGCCATCGCCAGCGACTCATGGCAGCCCAGCTCCAGGTCGAGCTGTTGTTCACCATCTTAGCTGTAGAGGGCAGTGTCACTGGCCCTCATGTGGGATCCGAACTGGGGCCCTGCTGCTCAGAGCTGGCGTCCCAAACCAGCTCTTAACCAACGTGCCACTCGGCCGGCCCTAAATGTTAATCTTTTAAAAATGACACATGGTTTAAATTTTTAACATGGTTTTTCAATGAGTGATTAAAACACCTTTGAGATTAGTTATGAAAAAGAAGAGAAATAAAAGAGTTCAATATGGTTATGGTCAAGGAAAAATATATATCTCAGGAGAAAGAAAATACAGGAAAGATGGAAGGAAACAATAGGTAGGGATAAAAGTCAATTTTCTGCAAGGGAAAGTATTAACACTAACCTAGAAGAGAAAGTATACAGTAAAATTTCTATAATTGTAGAACTTAATGTCGTGGGAAAATGTAAAGATA
Organism: Hipposideros armiger; assembly: GCF_001890085.2. Taxonomy (NCBI): domain Eukaryota; kingdom Metazoa; phylum Chordata; class Mammalia; order Chiroptera; family Hipposideridae; genus Hipposideros; species Hipposideros armiger. Next base: position 1,309,545 of record NW_017731403.1, read on the forward strand.
GTAGTTAAATCATAAGATTTCTTAAGGTTGAGTGGACAGAAAAATGAAAGGCAGGCTCAATATAGACAAATATAATTCAAATTATATTAATAAGGTTGTTTCTATGTTATTTTAATTATGACCTAGAAACAAAAGTGGGATTAAAAAGGATTGTAGGACTATTTCCTAATGGTCTGAATCTAATCTGACTTAATTAAATCTGAGTGAACTACTCTGTTCAACATGACCATCAAAATGTTTTGATCTTAGGAATGAGAACAGAAAGCAATATCTGAACTTTTGGCAGTGGCATTTATAAAAATGACATTTGACATGTAGATGATGGTAGGGTCCTGAACTACCTAAAGTTGGTAAACTCATTTCAGTAACCTGAATAAACCTCTATTCATGGGCACTAATTGTAGAATCAACATGTGAGAAACATTACATTCATGAGTTGATTGGCATCACTTGTAGATAATCTGAGATTATCATCCGTTTTGAATTTGTTTGCCAAGTTACATCATTCCTAAAGCATCTCAAATCAGGCAGGACCAGGTAGAACCACATGCTGATGTCACAGGGTGTAGACGGGTCCAAATTGGCCCAGATTTAGCTAATAGTCATGCTCTTATCATGAATGATCAGCTGCTCTGTAATACTAACAAGAATGATCACCTGCTCATGTGACATACCCATAAACAATAGGTCCTTATGGTTGGCAGTGAGGTGGCAGGAGGGCTGCTGTGGGAATGAAGTTACAGGGACCTTCCAGACTACAGGCAGAGTGGGATCTCTGATCCAAGGTAGGATCACTTCTAAGGTGAGCAGCAGCAACAACAGCTTTGCAAACACATTTGGAGGAAGCATCTCCTGTGGGCAAACCTCTCACAGCCGAATCCCCATGCTAATTCACGGCAAAATTATCTGTCCATTCCTAAGACGATACATGCATTGCCACTTCAGTGAACCTCTCATAGGTAGTGTGAGCTGTTTGTTTGAATCTTGGAAAACAATAAAGTGAAATTGACTGTTCAGACACTAAATTCTTAAGTTGACGGGCAATTGTGTAGGTGTGAATTGATGATTACTCATAAACCCTTTCCACTGCCCCACAGTATAGTTTTGCTCAGGATGGCAAGGAAAGACTGGAATAGAGAAATGGTAAGCAACATCTTTTTATATTTTAGAGGATTTTATAGGTGCTCAAAATATGATCCAGCATGATGAATTATTTCTGTGAAAAAGGCAGCTAGAAGGGAATATTGTCTTCATCCTCTAGATCAGCGGTTCTCAACCTTCCTAATGCTGCAACCCCTTAATACAGTTCCTCATGTTGTGGTGACCCCCAACCATAAAATTATCTTCATTGCTACTCTATAACTGTAATTTTGCTACTGTTATGAATCGTAATGTAAATATCTTTTTGTTTTCCGATGGTCTTAGGCGACCCCTGTGAAAGGGTCATTCGACCCCCAAAGGGGTCGCGACCCACAGGTTGAGAACCGCTGCTCTAGATGAAAGAATTGAAGGAAGATTATTTAGAGCAGGCTGATTACAATGCAGCATGAAAATGTGTATCTACTACTCTTTATTCTAGTATGCTAATCCACCCTGATGGAAATAACAACATCATCATCAATAATAACAACTGACATTTACTGAGTACTTCTCATTCTTTACATATATTATCTCATTTAATCCTCCCACCAACTCTACCCAATGAATACTATAATTAGATGAGGATAACAAGTACTGAGCCAACCCAGTTTACCGTTTCTTAAATATCATCCTGGGATTAGGTGTTTGAGGAAGTAAATGAACTCTTTTTATAACCATTCAGCAATTCCTCGTTATACTCTGTAAAAACAGCCTCATTTTCTCATTAAGTTTATATTCCCCGTATTTATAAATATAAGTATATATATTTATATTTCCACCCTCTTATTTAGCTTCCCTTCCTTGTAGTAGGAATTTACCCACAGAAACGAAATCAGCCTTAGATTTTCATTGTATCTCACCTTTTTTAGGAGCCATTTGAGCTTGAGTAAGTCATTTTACTTCAGTTTCTCCTAAAGTTTATAGAATGGGAATAATAGCCCTCTGTTTATTTCACTGGAGTGTTGTGAGGGTTGGATGAGACATTACAAATGAAAATATTTTGTAAAATGTTAAGCACTATGTAAACACTGATATAAATATTTCCGCTTATAGATGGTCTTCCCCCACCCCTTCATTTCCCCCTTGTTTTTCTGAATAAAGACATTGCATTCTTTTATATGTTCATCATATCCAAATGTCTTCCAAGTGGTGCAATTAACTACAACAAAAAAGATAATAGCAAGATTTATGAAGAAATTCTCTTAGAACTATTTTGTTCCTCCAGGCCTAAGTTATTCTCATGGTAGGCAAGGTGCATTTAATTTTCTGACCTCCAGATTACCTCACAGTGCATTACATCTTCAAAGGACACATTGGTATCTTTAAATATATCAAGTACAGAGTTACTAGATGATCTTCAAAGCCTATAATTATTCATGCATCTCCTGAAGTGCTTAATGTCAGTAGGAGCAACATAATGCCTTAGCTATTAAAGCCCTAAAGTTAACTTACTTGAGAGAAATTGTTCTTTAAAATTTTAGTTCTTTGTAAAAGTAACTCAGGTTTTAAGAAGAGGTCGAAGCATACTCGGCAATGAAAGTAGGAAAGAAAGGAATTTCAAAAGTGTGAATATAAAGAACAGACATTCAGACAGAAAATATTATTTAAAAAATTAGATGTGAGTGAAAACACACCATAGCAAGGCCAGTGTATCTGTGTTGGGTGTGGGGGTGAACAGTAAGAAAAAAAGCAGTGAGCAAGTTCTCTTCTAAGTTCCCATAGAAGCTGGGTATGGCCTAAACTAAATTATGTTGTGAGAAGTATGACATGATTATAGCTAGTAAACCCAACTCATCCCTGTACTATGGCCAAAGAAGTGTAGGAAAATCCTAACATTGGTGAATAAGAAAGCTGTTGACTCCCAGTGAAAGTTCCAAAAGAGTAAGGAATAGATTTTCACTACACCCCTTCAGGAGCAAAAACTGGTTGTGCCCTTCAAGATTTAAAGGTGAATCCCAATATTTCAAAAGTTATATATTGAGTGTCTACATAAGTATGGCACTATGGTAGTGCTATAGAGGCATAAAATAAAGCTTGAAATAAAAAAAAACTGCCAAGACACAGTCCTAGACCTTAAAGAATCTAGTCTTTAACAATTGTGGAAAAACAGTGGTTTTGTATATGCTCAATATGCTATAGATATTTAATATAATTGTTAGAGATGTTCAACAGAGGAGGAGACACCACTTGACTTAGACTGAAGCATGGTTTTGGAAGCCAGCATGGATGAGATGACTTCTGGGCTCCATTCTGGTTTTAGGAGTGTATGATTTTAGGAGTAGTCTCCAGACATTTGTGAATTTAAAAGGCGGCAGTGAGGAAAACGCAGTCCAACTTCAATGTTATATTTACAGCATTGGTTTAAATCAGGTGAGCTGCCATAACTATTATTATAGGGTAATCAAAAAGAATCAACATGGATTTTATAAATTTGTTATAAAAATATTTGGAGACAGACATTGAACTAAATATGTATATATGGTGTGAAGTGACTAAGGGAAAAATGAAAACAGGATGATTTCATACTTGTAACCATCTATTTAATATTTATAGGGCACAAATCATACATCAGGGACTGTTGCAGGTTTTGGGAAGACAGAGGAAGTAATCTGAGTATTTCTCTGTTTGAGTTCAAGACTGTAGAGCATAGTAGTAAGATCATGGGTGAGGAAATACACTGTTTAGGCTCAAATCCTGGTTCTACCACATCCTGATTGTATGGCTTTAGGCCAAGTTACCTAATTTCCTTTTACCTCGTTTGCATATGTGTAAAAAAGGGATGAGAATTGTACTTATGGTATAGGGATGTTTGTGAAGCTAAATGGATTGATATGTACAAAGTGCTTAGAACAGTGCCTGAAATACTATATATGTTACGTAAGCATTTTCTTTTCCCAAACTAAGTAGATTCTGCCCTCAGGAAGCTCCCAGCCTAGTTTGGATCACCTTCTTTCCTGCTCCCTCAGTCACCAGAGTTGTTGCGATGACTATGGAAGCAGAAGAGGATCTCTGTTGCTCCTCAAAGGCCTTTGACATAGTTACATTGCACACAACTTTTCCTTAATCTTAGGGCACTGGAGCAGCAGTGCTCTCCTCCATTACTTATAAGATCAGCACCACAAACTGAGGTTTGTGGGGACACAGCGTATACATTTTAGGTTAAAAAATTTTAAGTTAAAAAATATTTTAAAAATGATCATTGTGGGTTGAGAGGATTCATTTCTTTATTGGAATTATACCTAGGAGTAAAGACCAAGTTTTCCCAGAGGACTAAGAAGTTCGAATTTCTCAAGACAATTTAGAACATTCCTGATGCAATTTAAAATTCTTCCTCACATCAAGGAAGATGGTACTCATGGCTGGAAGATGGTTCTCATGGCTGGCACCGAATATTTCTGCTCCAGAGGCCATGTTTCCTAAAACCATATCTACCCCACACAAATAAATTAAATTCAAGAACATAAAAATATCATACATTATTATTAGTATTATTGTTGTTATCACTCTTATTAAATATTAACAGAATAGTGTAATATGAGGAAAAATAACTAACATATTCTATGTGATTACCAGGTTCCAGCCACTGTATTCTAGATCCCATCCCATTTGCCTTTTTCAGAAATCATATGCTAGATATGATCCCTTTTCCAATTAATTTCTTTTTTCCCATTAAAATCCTTTGGGATGACAATGGTCAACAAAACCACATAGGTTTCAAGTGTACAATTCTATAATACATCATTTACATCATTTATATATTGCATTACGTGTTTACCACCCAGAGTCAGTTCTCCTTCTATATTGTACTATTTGGAAGGAAGTCTCTATGTATAGTTCTCACTTAAAGAATGGGGAGTTATGTTCCCCTTTATTTCTCTATTTTTAAATGGTTATATTTGATCTAGGATTTTTATGAGTTTCTAGAGTCAAGGGGTTCTGTGTTGGCGCTGTCTGCCAAATTGCTGGTTGTATAAATTGAGTCCTTCCCTGGAATCTGCTATTCTTCTAAATAAAGTGGACACTGGACACTGTTTGATTATATCTTACATAATCTCTTTAGCATCTCACATGGATGATTACCACCTCCTTCTTTTGCTTGTAACACCACACTCTCAGTTTGCCTCTCATCACTTTGGCTACTCCCTCTGTTTCCTTTGTCATTACCTCCTCCCCTCATCTCTAACCACTGAAATTCCTTCATCCTAGTCCCTTTTTCTTCTCACCCTTGGCTTTTGAGCCATGTTAGCTACTTCTATGGCTACAGTTACCATCTATGAGCTGATGGATCCCAAATGTATTTATTTCCTGCCAAGACTTCTCTTTTGAACCCTCCCCCTTCCCCCTTTTCTTCCTCTCTGTCTTATCTATCTATCCATTCATCCACCCACACATCTATCCATCCATCTATTTCATATCTCTGTCTATCTATTTATGTTCTACTCCATTGGGTGTTTCACATTCCACGAACTGAATTCATTATCCTCTCCTACAAACTGGGGAGATCTTTAGATGTGGCTGAATGCAGGGGACTCAAACATGGTTGTCAAACAAAGGCATGCTTGCTTTATCCCTTGGCCTTGCTTTCCTCAGTGTTGGCATCATTCTCAGGCAGTTTCTACCAATACAAGAGCAGTATCGCTTTTAGTAGATTCATAGAAAACCAGGTCCCCTACCCCTTCCCAATAGTTCTATTAAAAGTCCTGGTATTGAATCTCATTGGCTCTGTCTGAATCTTGCATCCATTCAAACCAATCACTGTGCCCCAGGGTATCCCATGCTCTCTGATTTTCAGCCCTTGGTCATGTGCCCATTCTTGGAATAGGAGGTGTGGTCAGCTTAACCTGATCAGATGTATTGAGAGTGGGTGAAATATGAGTTACCACAGATCATCCAGGGAGAGCGGTATGTGTGCCGCTTCCAGAAGAAGTGGGGGATGCACGCTGGGTCGGCTGGACTATTGGCCTTTCATTTAGGGATTTTTAAATGCATGTATGATGTTATTGCCTGCCTTCACATCCTCAGTGTACCTCTTTTACTTTTATCCCCTTACCAAGGCCTTCAAGTTTCTATCAACCTCTTCAACCCCATCTCAATTTGACTCTGCATTCCTTACTATGGTCTAACCATACTGGCTTTGGCTTATACCTAATTTAGACCACGTTCTTGTCTCCCTCAGTGTCTTTAAACACTGCTATAGATTGAATATTTGTCCTTCCCAAATTCATATGTTGAAATCTTAAACTCCAATGTGATAGTATTAGGAGGTGAGGGCTTTGGTAAATGATTAGGCCATGAGGGTGGAGAAATAAACGTCTGTTGTTTATAAGCCACCCAGTCTATGGTATTCTATTATAGCAGTCTGAACTGACTAAGACAAACATGCTGTTCTCAGTGTCCAAAACTTTCTCATCGCTTCTATTTCCCTACCCTCATACTTTTGCTTAGCTCATTATCTTAAATGCTATTCTCCAGAAAAAATTCTTGATTTCTCAGAGTGAGTTAGGTCTGTTAACTGCTTTCATGGTCCCCCATACTTCTTCTCCACAGAAATGATCACAATTCTAAAAGTTAATTATGTTTATAATTGTCTTGGTTAGCCCTCCCTAATAGACTGTATGATTCATGAAGGCAGGGACTGTGTTTTGTTTACTGTCTTACTGCTAAAGCCTAGTTCCTGATACAGAATATGGCACATGGGAATAATTCAATGCATACTTGTTTAATGAATGAATGAGTGGAAAATTGAGGGTTTACATGCTGTCATAGTCAGTTCAGGCTGCCATAACAAAACATCGTAGACTGGATGGCTTAAACAACAGAAATTTATTTCTCACAGTTCTGGAGACTGGAAGTCCAAGGTTAAAGTGCTGCTTGATTTGGTTCCTGGTGAGAGCTAACTTCCTAGTTGCAGGTGGCAGTCTTCTTTCTGTATCCTCACATCAAGGGGAAGACGGTGGGGAAAGCAAACTCTCTGGTCTCTTCTTTTTTTTTAAAGATTTTTATTGGGGAGTTGGGAGATGGGAACAGCGCTGGGGAATTGGGGGAAGGGGAACAGACACGTTGCTGTTGTTTTGTTTTTCAGTCTAGTTGTGGAGGGCGTTGCTTCACTGGCCCAAGTTGGCACCATCATTGTGCTCTTCCCTGGCGAGGCAGATCAGTCGCCGGCTTCTGGACGGCNATGATAGTGGCCTGATTTAGAGTGATGGTCTTTAGATAAAGGAGGTATTCCAGTTCTGGCTATAAGCCATCAAATTTCACAACTTTCCTATGAGATATGGAAATCTATAGAAAAACATAGCAATGTCCATCTCATTCCTCAGTTCTGATTTTGTTTGTTTGTTTGTTTTACTTTTGTTTTTGTTTTGGCTTTGTGGAGGGTGAGGTCAAAGAAGTGTGTCTGCCCTTACTGTTGACTGGAGACTGTCTTGATGACATACCTGCATTTCCTGTCCTGCTGCCACAGGGCAGCTAGTATGTCAAGAGAAGCGCATGTGCTAGAAGTGGAGAGGGGCTTTCCCACTAGATCATAGATTTTGAAGTGAGGACCTTTGTAAAGTGGTATCCTTTAGTCACAAGATGTATGGTGTTTGACAGTGATTTCTTCATTAGATTTGAGGAAAAGATTGTGTTTTTTATGTGGTTACACTTAAAATTAAGTTGAATACACAAGGGCTAAAATTTTCTCACAGAGTCCTAGAAAAATGATTTTGTTCTTAGACTTTTACCATCTTACCATCTAGTAAATGAAGTTTACTTAGGGCGAGTTGGTTGGATTTTGAGGTAACCTCCCTTTGTTTTTTTGATTGATAAGAAGTGAATGTGTATGTGTGTGTATTTAATTTTACAAGCATATGTATACATGCTTCCTGCAGGAGCTCCTTGTTTATTGTCTTTGACCTTGCATTATAGTTACAGTGGAGTCCTTGGTTAGTCCAGTGAAGGAGTTCCTATGTACCCAGCCTTCTTTCTCTGCTCTTTCTAAATTATTCAATTATAAGTGTTGGTTGAAATTGAAATTTTTGTTAGTCTGTACTATGAGCCAGTTCAGCCGTGTATTATTTCTTTCTTTCTTTTTAAAGATTTTTAAAAGATTTTATTGGGGAATTGTGGGAGGGAACAGCATTGGGGAATCGGGGAAGGGAAACAGACAAGTTGCTGTCCTTTTGTTCTTCNGTGGAGGGCAGTGTCACTGGCCCTCATATGTGGGATCCGAACTGGGGCCCTCTGGCGTCCCAAGCCAGTTCTTAACCATCACGCCACTTGGCCGGCCCTGGTCTCTTCTTATAAAGTCACTAACTCCATCCTGAGGACCTCACTGTTATGATCTCATCAGAACCTAATTACCTCCCCAAAGCCCTATATCTAAATACTATCACATTGGGGCGTAGGGCTTCCATATGTGAATTTGGGGGCGGGGACATGATTCAGTCTATAGCACAGGCATTACCTCATTTGACCCTTAATAACCCTATGACACAGGTTTCAATTCAGGATGAAGAAAAGGAAGCTTAGAAAGTTGAATCTGTCCAAGGCCACTCAGCTAGGTAGGGATAGAACTTGGAAGTTTTCAAACCTAGGAATATGAGCCTTAAAAATAACTGAAAATTTGTTGCCTCATGAGGGCCCTGAGGCATTATCCTATTTGGTCTGGAGCTATTTGATCTGAAGATAAATGTGAAAGTGTGTGAAGCAGGAATGTAAAGGGGAACGCAGGTGGAGAGGAATCCATCCAGTAGAAAACAGGAGAGCACCTGAACACCGAGGGAAAAGATACTGGGGGTTTCATCCCCAGGAAGAGACTGCGGGAAGGAGTTTGACAGGAAATTAGAGACTGGAGGGTAGGGGGTGGAGTTTGGAATTCTGATGTCAACATCTTCCCTCACCCTCTGGGCCTTGTCCAGGTCCCACACCCTTCTGTTGGCTCTGACAGGTTGTTTTTAGAGCAGGAAAAAGAGCAAAATAGAAGAACATAATTGAGGCAGCCCCCACCTTACACTGAGGCGATGGGAGTCACAAAGATCTCTCTGTTGAATAGATCTTAGAATAGAACATTTCTCCCATAGAGAACTAGTGTTAAGATAAGGGGAAGATTCTCATAGTCCTCGAAGCCTAATTAAATCAGAATGTCCTGGAAATAGCATTAGTAACAATGTATCTCAATTCAGTTAAAATTTATTGAGCTCCTTCTCTGGAGCAGTAACTGTGGAAGGTGCTGGAGGTTTAAGGAGCTGTGAGTGACTTCCTCTGACTTTGGAAAATTGTCAGCTATGTGATGATTTAGATACTTTGGGGCACTAGCCCCTTATCTTGGCCACTGTTACTACAGAAAGGTGTGTGTCCATGTCTGGAACAGACTGACTTTCCTTCCTCTGTTCCCTTTTCTCACCCTCCTATTTGCAGCTGCTCCTTCCACTGAGTGCAACCAGTGGTGTCCAGGTGCCTGCCAAGAAGAAAATTCAGGAGTGTGGCGTATTCAGTGCACTGGAGTTGAAGCCTTGAGTTTGACCATTAAATAGCCATGTGGCCATGATAAAGTTACACAGCATCTCTGAAACTAAGGAATAAATTACATCCTCCTTGGTTACTTCACAGGGTTGTTGGGGAATATTTTTTTGTTTTAAAGATTTTATTGGGGAGTTGGGGGAGGGGAACAGCTCTGGGGAATCAGGGAAAGGGGAACAGACAAGTTGCTGTCGTTTTGTTCTTTAGTCTAGTTGTGGAGGACGTTGCTTCACTGGCCCAAGTTGGCACCATCATTGCGCTCTTCCCGGGCGCGGCAGATCAGTCGCCGGCTTCTGGACGGCCGCTCACTGCGGCTGCTGGCCGCTCACGCTGGCTGCTGGCTACACACGGTAGCTGCT
>NW_017731403.1:1321417-1334869 GCF_001890085.2 Hipposideros armiger
GCGGCGGCGGCGGCGGCGGCGGCGGTGCTCGTGGTGTCGGCCCTTGGGCGGATGTTGACATTGTGTTGTTGTTATTGCTGACGGTAATGGCGGCGACGGCCGGGACCCCATCTCCTGTGTAGCCGGAGCGGAGACCGCCAAGAGCCAACTCCGCGGCCTCTGAGCCCGCGGCAGCGACTCCCCTCAGCCTCCGCCGCCTCGCCAGCCCATATCCCAGCCCCAGCCCCTGGAGTCAGGTCCCTCTGGGCAGGGGGCCTTGGAGGCTCAGGATGGCGGATTTCGACGAGATCTATGAGGAGGAGGAGGACGAGGAGCGGGCCCTGGAGGAGCAGCTGCTCAAGTACTCTCCGGACCCGGTGGTGGTCCGCGGCTCCGGTCACGTCACCGTGTAAGGCCCGGAGGAGGGTGAGGGAGAGGACGGGAGGCTCAGGGCTGGGCCGGGCCCCCCCTTACTCCCCCGGAGCCCTCTTGCCCCGCAGCCCGTCTAGTGTCGGGGGCCTTCGGGAAAGTAGGCGATCAGGAAGTGAGAACTTGCTTTATGTTCATTTGTTTCGGTCTCGGAAGTGGGGATAGACCCTGTGCTTCCTCCCCACACACCTCTGAGCAGGCCCTACAGGCCTGGGGCGATGTGACGGATCCTGGGAGCAAAGGTTTTTCTTTAGGGTCTGCCCTTCGGGACACCCCTGCAGCTTCGGGGTGGAAGGACACGTATTCGTGAGGTCCCTCCCCCCTTGTATTTTCATGCAGTTAACCTGTGGTGCTCTCCCCTTGTCTGGGCCTTGAAGTCTAGTTGACATACGGCTCCGAGGCCAGATCTGGGCCCTGTGAGACCCCAGTGACAATCGGTAATGACTATCAGCCCCCTGTCGTTGTGTGTGTATTTTCACGCATACCCGCAGGTCTTCCCAGTTTCTTGCAGAGTCAATTTCTGCGGAACTAATGCAAGTGCCGGCAATTGTATATAATAAAAATGTATAGATGAACATATATTTTAAGACATGCAGAACGATCTATGTCCACAACTAATTTTTTTTTTTTAATCTACGTGATGGACACACGGCTCAGGTTACTGAGGGTTCTCTGTAATCTAAGTCCCTCTTTTGCGTATGAACTCTGGGGTGACTTCTTTTGATAAGGGTTCCTGTAAGTCCGATTAGGATAATTTAAAAGTACGATATTTAAACAATGAGGAATGAGAGCCTTCTGAAAGGTCATGACTAATAAAGGAATGTGAGGAGTTGAACCAAATAATGAGCTGTCCGGAAGCAGGAAGTTTTGTAATGTTTCTCGGAGAAGTCCAGAGTTTTGTACAACTTGGACTGTTTATACTCTTTTTCATTTTAGATCCCTTGTTTAAATCATAGATCAGACTTCCATGCTTGTGAGCTATCTCCACAGTTCACGTTTCTAGTAAAATAAAAGGGCCTGCAAATCGAAACTAACAGTTTTCATTATATTTTGGTCTAGGGTGAGTGTGATGTGCAATGAATAACTTTTAGTGAAACAGTAAGACTTCTCATATAAGATTGTCATCAAAATCCTTGCATTTTTCAATCCATGGTATGACCAGCCATGTTGTTGTTTGGGTATGCTTATATAATGTTTTGATTTCTCTAGCACCTGTTAGTTTATATTCAGGTGACTTAACAGGGTAAAAACACTGCATAATCGCTGTCACAGCGCCATGAAAAGACAATGGAATTTATCACCACAATAACAGTTACTTAGTGTTTTAACTGTCATCACCAGCAGAATTAAGAATTATAACCAAATATCATGGATATTAAATCTTTCTTGAACATATTTCACAGAACTTTTTAGTCTCATAGTCAGTCATTTAATTTTTAATTTGACTCTTAGGACAGTTTTACATTGTTTTAAACCTAATGAGTATATGGGTGCTTAAAGGGACTTTCTAACTTTTTCATGCTATCCGCCCACCCTTCCCCCTGCATTCCTCATGTCACAGCAAAGCTGGCAAGATTTTATTAAAAAAGGTGCAGCTATAGTTATAATGTTTCCTCCATTTAAAGGAAAGAAAGGCTAAGCACTTTGTTGGGTAAATGGAAAACAATAGGCAAAGTGCTCAGAACCAAATAGATGATAAGTGAATATGATTGTAGTTGGCTACTTAGAAAGGTTAACAGATTGGGAGAGAATTATTAGTGGTTCTCTATCTTAGCTGCCCAGTAGAATTACCTGGGGAGCTTTAAAAAAATACCCCTGCCTTTGCCCCAGACCAAGCCAATTGAATGCCAAGTATCTGAGTGAGAGTCCCAGGCATGGATAGTTTTTTTTTTTTTTAAGTTCATTGGGGTGACAATTGTTAGTAAAGTTACATAGATTTCAATTGTTCACTTCTGTAATGCAGATAGTTTTTTTAAAAAGTCCCTCTGGTGATTCTTTTGTGTAGCCAGGATTGCAAGCCACTATTACAGAGTAGTATGAAGAGGAACTGTATGCCACCAGGTAACAGTAGCCCTTTCTACATTGAGAGTTAATATTTCTGTGATTTCCCTCAACCACTTCCCTCTCTTCCTGTTACCTTGGTTCTAGGCTCTGGGCTGAAATCTAGTCTGCCACTTCTTGGGTAAATTATTTATCTATGCCTCTTCTGTTAAGATAGGTATAGTGATAGTCCCTAACTTTTAAGATTATTAAATAAGACAATATATGCAAAGAATTCATCACATTGTGTGGTAGTAGGCTGAATAAATATTAGCCTTTATTAATTATCTCCCACACATATAGGGTTCCACGTTGAGAAATATAGGTGTAAAGCAGAGTGAGTACTAAGAAATCTGACCTGCCATTCTCAAACTTAACAGTGATTCACTTTAGTCTTATTTTTCCATTTCGAAACAATTTGTATGATGTTAAATTCTGTGAAATATTTCAGTGAGAATTAATAATCTTTCTGCATTGAAAATCTAAACCTGTTTTGTGGTGACATAGATAAGTATAGTAATAGTAATACAAAACTTTTTTTACATGACTGTCATGCATAATTCACAGGCATGCTATACCAACAGGTAGCCCAGTTAGCACCTGTAAAGGTTTTTGAAATTAGTGCTCATGGTCAGTTTTTCTGGCCTTCAAATATAAATAGAAGAGCTGTTAAAACAGTTATAGTAAGATTGGTTAAGTTTATCACTGCCTCTGGGTCCCCCCTCCTTTTTCTTTTCTTTTTTTGTTTTACTAAGGAGCTGTTGCGAGCAGTCTTCCCTTACCAATTTGAAAGTAAATGATAGTGCAAACTGAATCATCTGTAATCCACATCAGTCTGAAAAGATATGGATCCATCCATATGTGTTTTTCATAGATTTCACTTTTAAGTATATCTTTATAATTGAGTATTTCTACTCTCCCCTACTGTAATATATCATATTACAATATTATTTGTATTTTAGAAATCACTGTATTCTCATATGACATGATTTGGCATTGTCATTATAGTGATGTGAAAAATGAAAAAGTAAGTTCCTTTCCATTTCCTTCTACACAGGCAGGTCTTGGTTAGTTTGGGGGGCATAATCAGATTTTTGGTACATAAAGATGTAAAAGGTATAACTTGTCTAAACAAAGTCTCATGTGGTTTTTAATTCAAATATTTTCATATTGACCCTAAATCAGACTTATACTTTGTACTTCCGTCATGATTTCTTTCAAGTATTCTTTCTTGACTTTCTTACGGATGAGCATAATAATTTTCTCCATTGTTACATTTGCATGTAGTGATATGGAACAAGATGGCAGCTGTAACGGAGAAATCTTGTGCAGAAGCGTATTTTGAGAAAAAGTGGTATTTGAAGGAAGAGAGGGAAATGATAAATTCCTGTTATTGTATAATATTTATGTACATGTAATTTAAAAGACTTGAGCTCATGCTTCAATTAAAAGTAGATTTCCTGTTTATGTGTGTGTGGCGGGAGAGGGTTCTCATTTTATTATGTAATGAAGATGAGGAATAAAGTGATGAGCTTATTAGGTAGTATTGGCCAGACTGATTAATATTTTTAAATTATGGAGTTCTTTACCCCTCAAAATAAATTTGGACAAAATATAATGATCATTTGTTGAAGACTTCGATCATTTCACAATGATGATAGCTAAAGGATGTTAATCTAAAAATTTAGAATTTAAAACTAGTTTTAGGCCAGTATTCCCTAGCTAATTGATCATTATAACTGACACCATTTGCTCCTGTCTTACTTCATGCCCTCCTATCTCAGAATCAAACTTGGGACTTTCCTAGGTCATGTATTATCTTTGACTTCTAACTTAAGCCCTGTCATAGAGCCAAGTTATTTTACTGAGGGTTGTTTCTAATATTTTTTTCTAATTTCACTAAATTATCATGTCTTTATGCCTTCACTTTGTTCTGAGGCATAATCTTCCAAATATTGCCACAAATAATTCCTCATCCTTCAGCACCAGTTTTCATCAATGGCCGTGGGACATCACTTTGTTTTCATCTTAGGTATGCTGTGGAAAATTGAAAGATTTAGAAATGTGACGTGAAATGAAAAGAATGTGGAAACTACTTTGGGGTACGATAGGATCTTTGCATAGGAGACATCACAAGAACACCTTAGTATGTATTGAACTTTTTAATGGTAGAGTCAATAAAAAATGGTCGTCTTGAAGTGTATCAGTATTTCAAGAGTGCTACTAGATGCTGTGGTTAGCAACAAGAGAACTAAGCATGATTTACCCAAATAACAGAATCACTTCAATTAAACAATTTTTAACTTTATAACTCCCAACTTCTTCCCTATGTGCAGACTAATATATAAGGCACATTCCATTTTTAAAGATTTACCTTTTTGTTTTGAGATTTTTGGAGACCTTATTGATATTTCTTTTATTAATTTATTTAAAAATGTTTATTAAATTTATTGGGATGACATTGGTTAGTAAAATTAAACAGGTTTCAAGTGTACATTTTTATAATACATCATCTATATATTGCATTGTGTGTCACCACCCAGAGTTAATATTTCTGCATAAGGCTGTAAAATTCTTTGAGGGCAGGGATGATTCTTATTGGCCTTCATTTCTCCACTACTTAATATGCTGTCTAGGATATTATAGGTCCTGAAATGTTCTCTGAATAAATGAGGTAATTGCATACATTTTCGGATCTTGTTAGAATTGCCAAAGGACTAACTTTCTTCCCTTTCTGTACCTCCTAAGGAAGGCAAATAATACTTTACAGTTGAATTTACAAAATCACATTCAAAAGATAAATGGCTTGTTTTTAAACAAAGTTTGGTAATTGTGAAGAAATTGTACATTAAGGTAGACATTTTTTTCCCAGAGATTTTTCTTACTCCTTATAATTTGAAAGGACATTAGTTTGATATATAAAAAGCATTGAATATATCTTTGATAATACAAAGAAAAAAAATGCTAAACATTTTAATTGGACCAACTACCAAAACTTCTCAATGGGTTAACTTTCTTGAAGAAATGAGAGATATGGTAGTAAACTGAACTTTCAAAATTTTACTGTATTTGAATATGAAATTCACATGGTGTTTCAGTCCAACCAGTTCAGTGTTGGATTTTTGCCTACCAACAGATGTGAAATTGACTAGTACTTAAAATTTAATATGCCTAGCTAAGTGGAATACAGGGACTAAGTGGTAAAAAGTAAATTATATGAAATTACTTATGATGAAATAATAAAATATTATTCTAAGTAACAATATTACTCTAAAGAATAATTTAAAGATGAGAACTGCTCTTGAAGTCCAACTTGAGTTTATATTCCTACCAGATTAAAGGGCAGATGTTAAACCAACTATATACTCAGAAGGGACTTTTTTAAGTCTGTAGTATCTGTTTGGTTTAGCTTTCTAATCTATAAAACTAAGATTTCATTCTCAATAAAATTAAGCTTTAAATATAAGAAGTAGCAACAGGTGCTCTTAGGTATCCTTCTCTAGTATCTTCCGTATAGGATTTTTTTTTGGTGAGTTTTCATAATTTGTTTCAGAATCCATTTATAAAATCAGATCTTATATCAGTGTTTCTGTGTTTATGCAGTCTAGCTTAATCCCAGTGCACTTGCCTGGTTATCAGCATCACAGGGCATTTTTAAAAACACATTTTAGGTTCTTACCCCAGACACCCCCAATCAAAATATTTAGAGGAACAGCGTAGTAATTTGTATTGTTAGTAAGAGCTTAGGTGATTCTCATATCAGATATTTTGAGAAAGCAATGGATGGTATTGTGGAAAGAGGGTGGTCTTTGATGTCAAGCAGATTGGTTTCAATTCTCATCTACTTCCTAACTAACCATTAGCTTTTCTAAACTTTAGTTTCCTCATCTGCAACAGGGATAATATCTACCTTGGAGATTTAGGTGTGTGAGTCAGAAGTAATTTATCTAATGATCTAGACCCATAGAAGGCATTCAGCAAATTATTACTTATATTTTGATGTTTATCCATGCACATTTTTTTGGTTAATCTTTACCATTTTCTTGGAAATTAATCTGAAAAGTGACATAAGCTTTCCTGTTTTAAAACAAGATCCTGAGCATAATCAGAATTATCTGATTGAGTAGAGGGAACATTTAATCAGAAGCAGATATTACAGGTTGGTATACAGTGATTTTCTTAGAGGATGTTAAGATATTTGGGGGTTTGAGGATTTTCTGTAAATGTCACTTTATTTTGAATTTCACATGTGGGCTTTTGCTTTCTGTTTACCTTTTTTTCTTTCTAACTGATCAGCTTTAGGTTGGAAATGAGACAAGTAACCTTATTAGAACTATGTATAAATTAAGAGAAGTTGGTTCTGAATGCTGGATTTAGATGTTATTTGGTGGATTTAAAGATATTTGTTTCCTCAGAGTATTGTTTTGCTCAATCCTTCATTATCAGCTGCCTTAGTGAGGTTTCCTGATAAGTTATTTAACAACTAATTATTAAATTTTATGGTAGGTATTATGTATGCCCTGGATATATAGTTATGAATGAAACACACATAGTTCCTCTGCCTTCATGGAGCTTAAAACTAGTATATAAATTATGTCTTGGAAAATTACCGTGAAGAAGATCAATTGAGTGCTGTGATTGAAAATAATGTGATTAGGGAGAACCTCTCTGAGGAGGTAACATTTAAAAAGGATGGAAGAATCCTGTGAAGAGCACCTCAGTTCTGGAGAACAGCAAAATAAACTTGGTTTGCCTTAGAAACTGAAAGGCTACTCTGTATTGTGGCCAGTCTATAGTGAACAAAGGGGATAGATAGTGCCTTGAAATGAGGTTGGTGAATTCAGTAAAAGGGGGGCCAGAAAAGATTATAGAGGGATTAGACAAACTGGGGAGAGTAGTTAGTAGGCTATTGGAACACATGAAANGCCGGCCTGTTGTATATGCTTTCTTAAACAATTTTTTAAAATTAAAAAGTGATATAAGTCTTCTATTGTAGGACCTTGTGATTATGAAATGTTACATAGAAGGTGCTTGATAATTGTGATTGGAATGACTTTTCTGAAAATATAAATGAACTTATAAACTTGTAATAGGGAGGAGTAAAATAGATTAAGTTTAATGTAGTTTATCTTTTTGTCATATTTGCCATTCTTTGAAAATAGTTTATATCTTATATCAATTCTAAAGCCATGAGTATTTTAACCATGATTCAAGAAAATTTCTTTTAGGTAATTCCTAAAAGATGTAGATGTAATACTTGTCTACATTTTCTTTCATACCATTTAAAGGACTGGCGATTAATAGGTATCGAATGATAAAACAGTTGTTGGTAGCACTTTGACAATCCGCATTGAAAAAAAAAACTTCTCATCTCCCTTTTTCCTTCTGCTTCACCTTCCCCACTTTTCCCTACATTTTTCTTCTCCTGCCTTAATTGCTTTTACATACCAAGGACACTTGTTACAATTCATAGTCATTACTTATCTCCACCAGTACCTAATATTCAAAGCTAGGGGGGAAAAAAACCATCTATTAAAATAATGTGCTTTAAAGTTAGATTTTAAGGTATAGGTGGTAGCCCAAATTAAATGAACCTTGTTTTTCTTTTGTTTATATAGTGCTAGTTAACATTCAGCCTCTTATTTAAAAAAAAAAAAAAAAGACTGTTATTTCAAGGAAAACTACTTATAGCATTTGTTATCAATAATAAAATTCCAGCTTTCGGATGAAAATTAGAATTTTGGAAAACTTGTATTTGCCATCATGAGCTTGAATGTTCCCAATACTTAAAGATCTTTTTGATGAGGTCAGTGGTCATATTAACAACAATGGTGATCCCAATATCATAAAATGAAATGTGTCAGCATTTTATAAATGTATGAAGTTACAAAATCAGGTATGGGTAAAATAAAAAAAAATCATTCAAAATGTAAGCTATGTCAATGGATTTTAATTTAATAGAATATTAAAAGTTCATTGATATAGTTTAAGTTTCCTCCTTGCAAAACCATAAGAGACTATCACTTGTCAAATTTGGTATAGTATCAAAGAAAAATATAGACAATTTTCCAACTACGTATTTGGCAAGGTCCAATTTTCTTCATAAACCTCAACCAAATGAGCATATTGCAACAGATTGAGAGCAGGAAGAGATGTGAGAATCCAGCTGGGACCCATTGTCAGACATTAAAGAGATAGGTGAAAATGTAAAACAATAAATACTTTCCTCACTAAAAATTGTTTTGAAAAGTAGTTATTTCTCATAAAAATATTTTTTAGCATAAAAGTGTCATTTTTGTTAGCATATAATATGCTCATGCATGAATAAATTTTTAAAATGTTTTAGATATCTTAGTTCTGATGTTTAATCCAAAATATTAATAAATGTAAATCACATAAACTTCGGCTCACTAAGGTCCTTAAGGATTGAAGAGAGCAAAGAATTCCTGACACCAGGCATTTGAACACCGCTGTAGCATATTCCAAATGGAGGTGAGGAAAGGGTGCCTGATTATCATGGCTCATTTTGCCTGTAGTTATAAAGTACTTGATTTGAATATTAACTGTCTTGTGTAGAGATTTTTAAAGGGAAAGCAAATGCAGTTGGGGTTTACCCCTGTGGGCTGGGGAGTCTCCAAGGCCTTCAACAGCAGCATCTTCTTGACACTTCTTCCAGGTATTCTTGTGGTAAACCCAAGCAAGGGGGAATGGAAAAAGCATCAGCACCAAGTTAATGGCTGGTGGAAAAGCTAAGCACCCTCATCTAGTGTGAATCATGCCACTGGTAATCTTTCTGGGACATTCTTTTGGGGTGAGATAAAGCAAGAGGGAAAATTGCTCTGTTCCTCAGCTACAACTTAACAAAAAGTGTGACTGAAGAGGAACTGAGTGCTTAAAGAGTGTCCTTGGAATTGCAAGTTCTTACTTGGAGGAATAACTAACTACTACCCTGACTTAAAAGGAGCCCTGAGCTGCAGGGACAGCAGGGCAGTGAGCTGGTAGTGCTGCTCCCTGGGCAAAGCATCAAAACTTAGCCGGTGAGGAAGTGAAGTACCCAGGCTCTGGAAAGAAAGGAAGTTAGGGTTTAAACTCATACTGGCCTGCTCCCTCCAACTTAGCATATTACCTGGCAAGCTGTACGTATTTGATAAAATAATTTAATCTTTTAAATATTTAATGGCTGGGAATGTAAGGAAGACATTTCTCTTTAGGTGACTTGGAAGCATCTGGTTGTTGCTTTTCTAAAAAATTTGAAAGACTAGTTGGAAGGAGAGGCTTAATTACAATAATAAACATGGTTAAAATAGAAACTGTTGATTGGAGAAAACCTCTAGACCAAGGGAGATAACCTAAAAGAAGGAAATTTATAATTGAGAAGGTTGAATACTCAATAAACATTTGTTGAACTGCATCTTATCTGAGGGAAATAGATGAAAAAGAAGTAGGACAGTATGTAGAGACCTCAGTAAACGCTATCAGCAAGTACTTCACACCTCTTTCTCATGGGAGGACCTTTCAAGTTGGAAGTGAGTAGAGGCTTTTCCAAGTAGTACCACTAGGCAGAAAATAGATTTATCTCAGTTTTCCAATTTTAGTATGAGAATGACATCAATGCCAGAGTTATAGTACAGTAACGGATGCCAGTTTATGTTTAGTGTGAAAAGAACTTTGGCTTGGATCTCGGTAGTTGTATTGTAATCTTTTTCATAAATAGTATCCATTGTTTATATAGATAAATTAATGTTATTTCAATGCTGCTTCTAAATAATATATAAAAGTACTTAAGATGATAATAAAATAATTTCAGATGCCATGAGCCACATGTGTGGAAGTTTAAATCATGATACAAACTACAACCTGACCCACAGAAATGTTTTATTTGACTTGCACAGTTTTAAAGAAATTTTACATAGAAATATGGTTTTCCAGTTCCTCTTGGAAAAAGAAAATTATCTAATCTGTCAAAAGTGGGTCTGCCTTCTAGTTTGACAGTAATCAGCTGGATCTGACCCATGACATGACACTACACACACACACACACACACACACACACACACACAC
This sequence comes from Hipposideros armiger, assembly GCF_001890085.2. Taxonomy (NCBI): domain Eukaryota; kingdom Metazoa; phylum Chordata; class Mammalia; order Chiroptera; family Hipposideridae; genus Hipposideros; species Hipposideros armiger. The sequence continues at coordinate 1,331,927 of NW_017731403.1, forward strand.
ACACACACACACACACACACACACACACANGGCAGCCCAGCTCCAGGTTGAGCTGTTGTTCAGCATCTTAGCTGTAGAGGGCAGTGTCACTGGCCCTCATATGTGGGATCCGAACCGAGGCCTTCTGGCATCCCAAGCCAGTTCTTAACCAACGTGCCACTCGGCCGGCCCCTGTTGGGGAATATTAAATTATACGTATGTGCTTAATAAACAGTAAAGCTTTATATACTGCAAAAAACTGTGCTGATCCTCATAGAGTTGATTAGCTGGATGGGGCCTTAGAAGATCCCCTATTACCCCCCCCCTATATTATTTACTCTTGTCATGCCCTCTTCTAAGCATTTCACATGTATTAAGTCGTTTAATCTGAAGAGTAGCCCAGTGGAGTAGGTACTATTATATTCTCATTTTACACACGAGGAACAGTTAAGTGACTTGTCCAGGGTCACACAATAAGCGGCAGGGCTGAGAATAAAGGCAGGCAGTCAGGCTCCAGGGCCCATTGTTAATCACCAAACCAACCTGCCTCTGTGTGCTTCACTAGCACCCTCTGTGTACTCTTCTGGGGGCACAGCACAGAATTACAATTGCTTGCCTTTGTGATAAATAAGCTACTGGAAGGCAGGGACTGTATCTCATTCACACACACACACACAACTTGCGCAATGCCTGCCGTGTGGTTGGAGCTCAGTAAACATTTGTTGAACGAATAAATGAATAAATGTCCTTTAGGGAGATATCCAGGAAGTCTGATACCTGCACATCCACTGTGTTCTTCCTTCATCTTTTCTTGGCCTAGCTACGCTCATTTCCTTCAACCATTTCCAATAGGAGATAGTTGAGCATTTCTCACTGTCCTTGTTGCCCTCCTTTGCACTTTCTCAACTTCAAGAATGAGCCATCTAAAATAAATAGCTGGGGTGTAAACACTGTCCTTGGAGAACAGTCTGACCAGTGCTGGGTCCAGTATGACTCTCCTGTCCTGCGCCCACAGTTTATGCTCAATATCCATGACTAAGGAGCCCACTCCTGCCCATGAACTATTCCAAAGCCTGGGCAGGTTCTTGACAATGACACCAAGGTGATTCTTGGGACTTCACTAGTGGTCTAGGCAAGTAAGAGGAATCCATTAAACTCTCCCTGACCGCCCCTGCCTTCCTTTCTCTCCCCCTCCTCTCCCTGGCTCGCATTATTCCCTTTCCTTTTGTTGGAGGAGTCAAGAGATCCCCTAAAGTCTTAATGGAAGAAAACAGGTGACGGTTGATGAGGGCTTTGGTGCGGGAAACTGCATCTTCCAATCTGGAATCCAGGAATTTGTCAGTTTTGTTTCATGTTAACTACGGTGAGTTTTCTTGTAAGAAAAAAAAAAGCATCAGCATCGCTGGCCTCACATGTTAGGCTATATTTAAGGGCATGATGGGACAAGGTGCTTGAATTTTGGCAAGTTTTGAAAAATTCTGTATTAAAATGGACAAAAAATGTTGGCACAATGTCTGTGGGGCTCACGAAATTGGGGAAGTACAGACTCTGGCTCTCATCAGACTAAAAAAACTGACGAAAAGCGAGATTATTAGACAAACTGGCCATCAAACGCACAGTCAAGCCTCTCTCCACCAGGGGTTTCCTGTTTCGTTCTCTTGGTTAGAGATTGCTTTGGCGAACCTCGCGCCCCACTGGACACTCAGAGCTCTGTTCGCGGAGTCGAGGCTAGCGCACCCGGCCCGCAGCGCCACCCCCTCGCGGGCCCGCGTTTGCCGGAGGGCGGAGCGGCGCCGTGGGAGCGCGCAGCCGAGGCGTTGTCGGCGGGTGGAGGTGGAGGGAGGCAGGCGGCCAGGGAGCGCGCGAGGCCTCACAGACGCGCGCCCGCGCGCCTGCCCGCGCTCCCGGGAAGTCTCGCGATACCTTCGCCTGCTGCTCCCGCTGCGGGTGGCTCTGGCTGTTGCTGTGGTTGCCGGAGTTGCTGCTGCTTCTGCTGCTGCGGCGGCGGCGGCGGCGGCGGCGGTGCTCGTGGTGTCGGCCCTTGGGCGGATGTTGACATTGTGNTAGTATGAATGTAATACATGATTTAAATAATTAAGTCTTTGATTTCAAGTGTTTATGAATAAGATTGTCCTTTCACAGAGCCAGATGAACCCAAATGTTCAGATTTTTTTTTTTTTAAGATTTTTATTGGGATATTGGGGGATGGGAACAGCGCTGGAGAAATGGGGGAAGGGGAACAGACAAGTTGCTGTCCTTTTGTTCTTCAATCTAGTTCTATAGAGGGCAGTGTCACTGGCCCTCATATGTGGGATCTGAACCAGGGCCCTCTGGCGTCCCAAGCCAGCTCTTAACCAACGTGCTACTCGGCTGGCCCCTAAACGTTCAGATTTTGGTCACACGGTTTAAAATTTTAGATTTTTTCTGAGATATATGTATATCTCCAACTTTAGGGGTTCTGTTATCTTCTGGGTGAACATAAGTACACTTTCAGTTCTAGCCCTTCTTTGAGCCACATTGATATTCAGATGTATATTAAGGCAGCCAAATTCATTTAAAATGTGATTTTTATGCATTAAAAAATTTAAATTTTATAGTTATAACTTCATCTCCCAAAATATTGATAGTTAAAAAGCTGATTCAATTGAGCTCAGAGTGCAGCCTTAGGAAATAAGTGCTGTTGCCATCTATTTAATCCATGTGTTCAGTGTGAATTTGAAATTTCTAGTTCGTATGTTCATAGGTCTTGTGATATCTATAAGACAGAATTTTGTGAGCCTATAGATTTGTACAGGTTGAATATCTCAGAACCCAAAATATCCACAACTGAATTCATAGTCTTCCCCCAAATCAGTTTCAGTTTCAGCCTTCCCATTCTCAGTTGATGGCAGACCTGGCATGCTACTTGGTTAGATTAAAAAATATATAACACATCTTTGATATCCCTTTTCCTTTCACTGCATT
>NW_017731403.1:1334947-1365025 GCF_001890085.2 Hipposideros armiger
CAGATACAGAAGTGGAGTCATAGGGAGCTGATACAGAGTGGGAAAAGCAAGGAGGAATGGCAAGCAGGTTACAACCAGAGGTGAAAAAACAAATTTGGTAAGGGTGAGAGAAATGAAATGGCTGATGCTAGTGGTAAGAGGTGAGTTTTACAGTTCAGAATTTCAGATGTGATACGGTCCCAAGTGATAAAAATATCTAGACTATTTCATAGCGAATGGATTGCTGAATTAAACAGAGGTGAATTTCCTCAGAATAGATGAGATCAGGTTATCAGTTAGGTTCTGGTGCTGAATATTTAACTGGGATGAAGACGAGAGTCATGATAGAGAAAAGAAAACTTACATGGATGTCTGTGTCCTTAGCGTGAAGGTGTGCAGAACAGAGTTAACAGACTTAAAGAGTGCGATCCTTAGAAAGACTTGGTGCCTGGGAACTTGGAATTTGGGAGAGTTCCCAGTATTCCCAGATTTGATAAGAATGGCTCACTGTGCCTAAACTGTACAAACAATGTGGTTTATACTGAATACCTGTTTTCCTTCTGGGAGTCTGGAATTTTGGTACGTGGTAAGTAGAGGGTGCCTACGTGACCAAAGCCTTGGGCACTAGGTAATGTGCTTTCTTGGTAGACAACATTGTGCATATGTTGTCAAAACTAGTCACTGGAGAAATTTAAGCACATCTGTGTCTTCACCAAGAAGAGACTCTTGCAAGCTTCTTCCTGGTTTCCTCTGGATTTCGCTCTATGTGCCTTTTCCTTTTGCTGCTTTTGCTTTGTATTCTTTTACTGTAATATATTTAGCTGTGAGTACAACTATATGCCGAATCCTGTGAGTCCTAGTGAATCATCGAACTTGAGCTTGATCTTGTGGACCTTCAGCACAAGGGAGTAGTAACCTGGAAGGCTGAAAATGACAGTTGGGACTTGGAACAATGTGGTATAACCAGAAATCATGGGCATCAGAGGAAGAGAGAACAATGGTGTGGACATTTGCAATGAGTTAGTGAAATTAGACATTATTTTTCTGGTTTGTAAGTTGATTTATTTAGCAAATATTTATTAAGTATTTATCAGACATTGGGTTAGACATTTGGGATATAAAAATAATTAAGATACCATACCTACCCATTGTTTATCAGGGTAGGGAGTTAGGCTTGTTAACATAATTAGATGAGATATAGTATATAAGATATAATAAGGACTGTACAAGAGAGCATGTAGTCAAGTATTATGGGAACATGGGAGATGGAGTCCGGAAGATGGACTCCAGGGAGTGAGCTATATAATTGAAAATTTCTAAGGAAAGAGTGTCATTTCAACAGGAATTTTGGTTAAGGTGAAGAAAAAAAAAATTTTAAGAGCAATATAAGGAGGTATCTAGGTAACAGATCAGTAGATTAAGGGGTCCAAAGTTAAATATTAAAAGGATCTATTGGGAAAGGGAGATTCTGAATTGAATGAAGATGAGAGTGCAGGGTAATAGATTGGAGTGGCATACACTTTGAGGTATGGCTATAGATTGTAGCAATGAAGTGACAAGTGACAGTGAAATGGCAGTAGGTGAGATATGAGTAAAACAAATCTATTTCAAGGTGCCATTTAGAGTTAGGTGTCAAGTTATAGTCCCTCTGCAAAGCTTTACCAGGTACANACATTGGGAATACATGCCAATAAAGTTCTTAAAAAAGTATGAGAAGTAGCCTCTGTTAGATTTCATAAAACAGAACCACCCAGGGGGCCTTAAGCCGTAGAAGTTTATCGTAAGAATGCATGGAGACTAAGGAAGACAGGAAGCTTTCCCATGGTGCAGCCAAGCTTCCAGGAGACTGGAATATTATTGTTCTGGATATGGTGCAGCTCTGATGATGAAATTATTCTGTCATTTTTCTCAGCAGCATGTGTCTTTTGCTCCCTGCTCTAGTGGTCTGTCACAATGACTTACCTACTTTCGGTTCCAGTTTCCGCTGTTGCAAGGTGAACTGGCAGAATGCTTTTTCCCTCTGTCTCAATAGTTTCTGCTTACTATTGGCTGCATGCTTATTCACTCCTACTTATTTATGGCTTTGCTGTATCTGGCTGCAAGCTTATTCACTCCTACTTATTTATGGCTTTGCTGTGTCTCGGCTTTAGTTTAAACTCCATGTTACCAACTATTGTCTCTTACTTTCAGGTACCTCAAGAAAGAGGGTCAGATTCAGTTAGTTAATGCTGTCCAAGTTGGGTAGGGCTGTTGGGCCCTGCCATCCCATGTGCTGCTAGCCAGCCCAGGAATTAGCTGTTCTTAAAGCAGATGCCCATCTGTGGTCTAATTTCCAGAGTATAGGGAGCTGCTAGTGAGGCACTCAAGGTGACAGTTATTCTCTAGTACACATGGTTTTGAGCTGTGTAGTATTCTTTCAAATTGATGTATTATGATGAATGTAACTGTAGGATTTCTATTGTTTTAAAACTTTCACTATTAAAAATAGCACTGCAACTCAGAAGCAAGGAAAATAACCACAGAACAAAACAAGTTGAAACAGTCAGATTCTTGGAGCTCTGTATTTAAAAGGCAAAATTCACCATGAGTTCAAAATACATTTTAATTCACAATAATAATGTATTAGTGAATTCTAAGAGACATTAATATGAGGANACACACACACACACACACACACACACACACACACACACACACACACACACACACACACACACACACACTCCACTTGGCCAGTCTCCACCACTCCTTATTGCCTTCACACAGCCCACCTCATGTATTTGAGTTCCTTGTTCCAGCTCCACTGATGGTTGAATTAGAAACCCCCGACCTGGCCAGCAGTTTAATATAGAATATTTTAGGGGAGCCCTCTTACCAGTACCAGCTACCCAGCCAGCCTGCAGTATTATATATTTAAGGGTTGTTAAGAGAGTTAATCTTAAGGATTCTCATCATAGGAATATAAAAGAAAAAATTTGTAACTATGTGAGGTGATGAATGTTAACTAATTTATTGTGGTAATCATTTCACAATATATACATGTACCAAATCATGTACATCTTAAATTAATACAATGTTATGTGTCAATTATATTAGTAAAATGGGAAAAAAATTTAGACTCCAGGATCCAACAAAAGTCGTATTTAAGTATCTCAATTTTAATTTTCTGCTATTACTAGGGTGACCTATTACCAATGTGTCTATGAGTATTTTGTTTTTCCTAATAACTTATCCAAAGAAATAGTTACTTGCCCAGTCAATCCTTATGAACTTTGTAGACATTTAAATGCTTAAAGATATTAAAATGCACTACCTCAGTTTCATTTCTTTTGGGGGTATATAGAGCAAATGTCTTAGAACTTGAAAGCTTTAGTAGCCAGGCCAGCTATTGTTCCAGGCGTTTTTTAGAATTCCTTGGCTGTAATAGCAGTGTAGATATTCTGATCTCAGAAAGTGCTAACTAATCAATTTGCATTCTTAGACATGTTACTGCTGTATTGAGTGTTAAGAAATGCTCTTGACCTAAAGAGTAATTAATAGAGATTTTAGCTTTCTATTCCTTAGTTGGAAGAACCTTAGTAATTCTGACAAAATTGGACATTGTGTTGTTTTCCATTACATTAATATTTGACTCACAAAGATAGCCCCAAAGAGTCATTCTCAGCCTCTTACATAAAAGTTTTGATTCAGCTGCTAAAATTGCTTGTTACATTTCTTAAATTGATGATTACAGTATTTTTGTGTCTCAGACTTTCATTGTTATTCTGTATATGAAGTTGCGCTCTATTAACTTGACCTTTAAGTTAATGTTTTTATTTTTTGCAACAATGACATGTAATAACATATTCTTCTTCTTTTTAAATAGATTTGGACTGAGCAACAAATTTGAATCAGAATTCCCTTCTTCATTAACTGGAAAAGTGAGTGTCTATAATTGTTTAGGTACTGTTTCTATGCCTTAAAACCAAAGCCTTTTCCTAACAAATTAGAAAAAATATATGCTAAATGACACTTGTTTATTGACATTAATATTGTTAAATTTTTTCTTTAGGTAGCTCCTGAAGAATTTAAAGCCAGCATCAACAGAGTTAACAGTTGTCTTAAGAAGAACCTTCCTGTTAATGTACGTTGGCTACTTTGTGGCTGCCTTTGTTGCTGCTGCACATTAGGTTGCAGTATGTGGCCAGTTATTTGCCTCAGTAAAAGAGTAAGTTCAATTACATACTTTAATTCAAATTTAGAAGTAGACAGGCAGGTCTTGGCATTTACCTCATTTCTATTTTTTGTATTGAATGAGTCCCGCTATCTTGCATACTGTACAAAAATAATCTGATCCAGTAGAAGAGTGATTAAATAAATTATGGTGTATCCACATGCTGTTTTATTAAATAGCCATCTAAAATTATATTTATGATTTTTATGTCATAGAAAATTACTTAGAGCAGAGTAGAATACCGCGTTCTCCTTATATACACATTGATGGTGGTATGGTATAGTGATCTAGAATGCTGGGTTCGACTGTACCACTTATCTCTCTGACCTTAGGTATGTTTCCTAACTTCTTTCAACTCTTGTTAACATATTTGTAAAATCGCAATGGCAGTATTCACCTAGCTACTTGAATATGATTGTTTTAAGGATAAAATGAAATAGTGTTTATAAAGCTCTTAGGTAAATAGCTCAAAGTATGTTTCTTTTTTTAAAATTTTTTATTGTTTTTATTGTTTTTATTGGGGAACAGCCATGGTCATTGGTTACACATTGCTTTCATGCTACAAGGGCATAGTTGACTCTTTTAGGGAGGGCACAGCTCACAGTGGCCCATGCTGGGATCAAACTGGCAACCTTGGTGTTATCAGCATCACGCTCTAACCAACTGAGCTAACTGGTTACCCCTCAAAGTATGTTTCTAATAAATAGCTATTAATAATGTCATTACTAATATGTAAGAAAGTACCCATAGAAGAAATAAAATGGTTACAGTGCTTATTTATAGTTGGTAAGATTATGGAGAATTTTATTTTCTTTCTCTTTTTGTATTTTATGTTTTCTGTGATGAGTACATAGTGATTCTGTAATCATTTATAGAAAGTTATCTAAAGAGTCGTAATCTTGATTGCCTATAATAAAAAATTCCCAAGGTGTTGGTGGAGATGAAAATTTAGTATAGATTTAGTATATTTCATTTCTGTTAAAAGTTTTAAAATTATGGCAATTTACATGTATAAAAATGAAATGGTTAAATTGAAATTGAATGAGTGGTTTTGTGTAGCTACATTTCATTTTGTCATCAAATAAGGATAGGAAATATAGAAAAACAAATTCTGTTTGTTCTTCAATGTCTGTTATAAAATAAGTATATTCCCACTGACAATATTTTTTAACTAGTACATTTTACTGATAGGAAGGAGGTAACACCTTTGTAATAGATTTCCTTTGTAGTATTTACTGTAATATTTGTAATTATTTACTTTTCTCCAAGAGTATTTCTTTTTTCCCCCATAGCTCTCACCAGATCATCTTCAGATCATAGAATTTTTATTATTTTTAAATTACTGTTGTTCCTGGATCTATAGTCGAATTTGCAGCTCTTGTAGTTTAGATCCCCTAACTCCTTCCAATTTTTTGGGTGTTTCCATTGTTTAAATGACTGCTATATTTCACTTGTTGGTAATTTGCTGTCATTTAATCCAAAGAATCATAGTTTTATTCTAAAAACCTTTGTGATCTAGTTCTTTTTTTTTTAGTTTCTGAGATCCTGTTTCTTTTTAAATGAGATATTGCAATGTGTACACAGTGTAGGATTTAGAAAACAAAGTAAATTTCCTATTCTTTTCCACACATTTTTAGCAATTTAAGATCTTTTTAGATGCTGTCATAAAATTCTTTTTTATTTGAGACATATGGTAGATTTATTTTTTGTTTTTTTGTTTTCCCATCTGTAGTTTTTCAGAAAGTACATTTCATTTAACATTGTAGTATTCAGTTTAAGGTCTCTTTTTGGAAGATAGAATGTTTATTTGATACATTTAACTTTATATGGACTGTACTATCTAGTGAGCATCAACAAATGTTAATTACTGCCTAAGAAAAAAGCTGTGCATTCTCTGTCTTGGGTGTAAACTTTTATATAACCTTGGAGAGAGTGACACTTCATGCATGTATGAAGGATATTAGAGGCCCTGTAAAAGGGGTGTTTTGTAAGATTGGGGCAGGATAATTGAGAGCAAGGATTTTTAACATTTTATTTGTCATACACCCCTTCGGTAGTCTAGGGAATCCTATGAACCATTTTTTAGAATAATGTTTTATTTGTATTTTAAAAGATTTAATATATTTTAAATGTATAAAATAAAATACATAAGATTATAAAGGAAACCAAGTATAAAAAATATAGTTATCAAAATACTAAAACCTCTCAAATATATGATTTATAAATGTTTCTTTATTAGTGTGTGAAAAATAGGAAAATAGAAAAAAGAGAAAATCAGGACTCAAGCATGGAGTCCACTTTCATCACTCTTATTCAACATTCTCCTTGAAATCCTACCCAGTGAAAAAATAGAGAAAAAGAAATAAGAGGTATGCAGATTAGAAACCAAGACATAAAACTCACTATTCCCAGACAATATGGTTATTTACATAGAAAATCCCATGGAATCTACAAAAACATTCCTGGAATTTAATAAGTGAGTTTGAACAATTGGAAATAAAAAATTTTTAAGTACCGTTAACAGTAGCACCAAACGCAAAGGAAGACACACATATAAAATATGTGCATGATCTGTTTGCTATACAAAAAACTGATGAAAAAAATCAAAGAAGACTTAAATAAATGGAGATGTATACCTTAACACATATATGTTTTATTTTATGTCCTCAAATACAGTATATCTTGGTAATACCGTCTTTAAAATTTTATTTGTATTTTAGCAGCTTTATTAAGATGTAATTGGCATACAAAAAGCTGCACATATTTAAAGTGTAGCATTGGATGAGTTTTGTCACTTGTAACACACATATACATCACCGTGTTCATCACACCCAAAAGTTTTCTTGGGTCTCTTTGTAATCCTCTCACCCCTTCAAGGCAACTACTGATCTGCTTTCCGGCACTGTAGATTAGTTTGCATTTTCTTGAGTTTTGTCTAAATGGAATCATACAGTATATATTCTTTTTTTGTGTGCATTATTTTGAGGTTCATCCATGTTGGATCAATAGTTCATTCCTTTTTAATGCTGAATAATGTTCTGTTGTATAGATATACCATGTTTGTTTATACATTCACTATTGACAGACATTGTGTTGGTTCCAGTTTTGGTCTATATAAATAAAGCTGCTATAAATATTCTTGTTCAAGTTTTGTTATAGACATGTACTCTCTTTTATCTTTTTAAAACAAAAATTTTTTTTTTTTTTTATTGGGGAACAGTGTGTTTTTCCAGGATCCATCAGCTCCAAGTCAAGTAATTTTCAATCTAGTTGTGGAGGGCACATCTCAGTTTCCCATGTGGGGATAAACCAGCAGCCTTGGTGTTATGAGCACTGTGCTGTAACCAACTGAGCAAACAGGCTGCCCCTACTCTCTTCTCTTGGGTAAACATTTCTAAGAATGAAGTGGCCTGATTATATGGTTCATATAAGTTTAACTTTTTTAAAAAGATGGCAATATTTTACATTCCTGCAGCAATGTATAATAGAGTCTGTTCTGCCTTCTACGTCCTTTCCAACATTTAGTATGGTTAGTCTTTTTGATTTTGATAGGTGCTTTTTCCTAATGATTAATGATGGTGAGCATCTTTTCATGCTTATTTGCCATTTGTATATCTTTGGTGAGTGTTTTAACTTTTGCCTGTTTTTATTGAGCTGTTTTCTTACTGTTGAGTTTTGAGAATTCTGTATGTATGCTGGTTACAAGTATATGCTTTGCAAAGATTTCTCCCAATCAGTGGTTTGTCTTTTTATCCCCTAATAGTCTAGAGCAGAAATTTTTAATATTAATAAAGTTCAGTTTGTCCACTTGTTCTTTTATGGATTATGCTGTTAAAGTTATACCTAGCAATTCTTCCTAAGCCTAAATACAAAGATTTTTTTCCTAGCTAGGGTGTAGCTTTGCTAAACTCACCTATTAGTTTCGTTAACTTTTTTTTGTAGAGTATTGAAATTCTTCATAGACAATCATATTGTCTGCAATGAAGACATTATTACTTCTTTCTTTCTAAATCTGGATGCTTTCTGTTGCTTTTTCATGCTTTACTGCACTGACTAGACTCTCCAGAAAACATTGCTTAGAGGTAGTGAGAACAGATGATCTTGTCTGGCTCCTGATCCTAGGGGAAAGACATTCACTTACATCATTCTGTATCATGTTCATTGTAGGGATTTTGTGGATGTTCGTGATCAGCCATAAGGATATTGTAGTTTACCTAAGTTTATCCAGTTGATTTATAAATGCTAACAATGTTCAAGCGTTTTATATCAACCTTTGCAATGTTTTATTTTGGTTTTTTTTAGCAGGTTTATTTTTCCAATTATTTTTTCTAATATTTAAATACATTTGTATTTCTTGAAGATACAAACTCACAGTAAAAGAAGGCAGATAAAGTGAATTCAGAAGAAAAGTACATTTTAATCAGATTTTATACAAAGCTCCAGTTGGACAGCTAAGAGTTGATATATTTCTTTTGCTTCTGTTTTCCTTTTACAAAAACAAATAAAAATCAAGATACCTCTCTTTGAAAAAGAGAGCAATTATAACTGCACATGATTTCTGATAAGCGGTGTTTTTTGTTTTTTTGTTTGTTTGTTTTTTTGGCTAATATCACATCCTCCCTTGAAACTTGTTTATTTCCTCTTAAGAGAGACTGAGTATGCCATGTAATGAGTTAATGCCATATATATAGGAGGAACTGGGACTCTCGCTGAAGGTAGACTTGGGTTTTCTGTATCTAACCCTGGGTGTTCAGTTTGTGGTTACTTGCCCTTTCCTCAGTATCTCCCATATTATAAAATATAGGATAAAGAAATAGTTTTAACCTCTTTGAAATCTTATTCTAATTGCTTTGTAAAAGGGATCTCATGTAAAAGTTATCTCATGACCAGAGGAATATATTTATTACTGCTTCATTTTAAAGAATACTTTAGGCTAGAAACTTAGAAAACTGATTGTTATATGAACTAAATAAAGTATAGCCATTAGTGTGGATGACACTGACAACATGTTTTTAATTGGAATAAAAATATGTTACTAAATTCTCATCATAAAAGATGATACTTAAAGCATAAACATTGATTGAGCCTTAATGTGCAGAGGTGGCACTGGGACTTTAAAGATAGGCTAGACTCCTTTGAAAATGTGTCCAAGAGCTAGCTGAAATTTCAATCCCTCTGAATATTTAGAACATAGTATTGGTGTGATTTGTAGAAAGATTTGTGTATCTCCTTCAGTATCCAGCTTGCTGTTAACCCATCCAATGAGTTCTTAATTTCAGATATTTTTCAGTTCTAGAATATCCACTTGATGTCTTTATAGAACCCAGTTCTCTTATGAAATTCTTTTCACCCATTTTGTCTATCTTTTCCCTCTATTTTATTAGACACATTAATCATGGTTCATTTAACAGCCTGTCAGCTAGCACCTGGATATATCTGTGAGTCTGTTTCTGTAGACTTTTTTTTTTCTTTTGACTGTTGATCACATACATTTTCCTACTCCTTAAAAGGTTTTTATTTTATGCTAGATATCATACACAAAATGAAACAGAAGCTCCAGTTGAAATCTCTGACAATCAAGAGTCCCATCTTTGTTAGGCAGATAGCATAAGGGATATACTTTGGTATAATAAGAGGTTGAGCTGGATTGGGCTGGGTTGCAAGTTTTGTAAGATTCAGTCCACTTCTGGTCTTTGCCTCTTCTACCATAAAAGTTATGCCCTTAGCATATTTTGAGTTTGGCTCTTTAGACTTCATCTCATGCAGGTTCAGGTGTCTTGAGGGGGAGTCATCATGTGTTTGTTTCAAATCCTCCTCTAACAGAATTTTGTCTCCTAGGCACTGGTAGACTGAGTAATTGTTCTCTGTCTTTCTGGCTTGGTCCGCCACCCTTCTGTGTTGCCCCAGAACTCAGTAATATCTCTAGGGAAAACTGGCTTTGCATTTTAGGGCACAACTAATTTCCAGTCCCTTGAGCCATCCTGTACAACCTGCAGAGCCACTGATTTCCCTTTTCCCCAGTAGAGTCCCACCGGTTGTACAAAGTCTGATCTGTAGCCCACTCCTAGAATGAACAAAGAAAATGGCCAATAATCATGAAATGATTTAGGAAGGGCTCTTTTCTTCTCTGGATTTTTTTTCATCTAGTCCTTGTTGCTTCTGGAATTTTCTGATGGTTTTAAAATACTTTTTTTTTTCCTTCTTCTATTTACCCATTTCTATTTGTGGTGGTAGTGTTGGCTTGACATTAGCTACTACATCCTACCCAGAAGTATAAGTCTCCAATTACTGTTACTTTATGTAAAGAATTATGATGTTTTTAAAGTATGTTTGGAGGGAAAGAAGGGTGTGATTGTTTCCGTCTTGTTTTTTAACATTTTTGTTTGAAATTTCACATTTGAGATTGTGTTGTTAATAGCTTTTGTAAGGACATTGTATTCATGTTATGTTTGTGCCTCGAATGGAAGGATTTATAAATTGATGATGCTTAATTAACATGCAAGTAAAAATAGTTTACTTGCTGATCGAAAGTGGAAAGAGCATTGGGTTTAAAGTTTGGAGAGGGCCGGCTGAGTGGCTCAGTTAGTTAAGAGCTTGCTCAAGAGTTTGAGCTCTGAGCAACAGCGGTTCGATTCCTGGCCTGAGCTGAGTTGCTGCTGAGCTGCCAACAGGTGGCAGGATGGCTCAGCTAAAAAAAAATAAAAATAAAAATAAGAAATAAAGTTTGGAGATCTGAGTTTGAATCCAATCATTACCCTGACTAGTTTTGTGACTTTGGGCAAATCATTTAACTTCTGGAAGCCTGTGTACTTAATCTATAGCATAGAAATACACCTCAAGTAATGTGCTATTGCACAAGGCAAGGTATAAGCAAATAAAATACATTTTGGATAAATCTCGTTGAAACTGCAGAATAGAGTATAATAGAATGGGTATTTCCAGACCTGTGAATCACAGAATATTAGAGCTGGAAAAAAAAGTTTTAGAGTAAACTTTGATTTTCAAAATTTGAGGTAAATTTGGTTGTTCAAGGCAACAGCATAGTTAGTTGCTTGAGATACCTTGCATATCATAGACATGTTTTCAACAGGTTACAAATTCTGTGTAGTATAGTGGAATGAGCATGATGTCGAATGATCAGGATTGCCATACAATCCTGGTTTCAAATCCTAGCTTCACCCTTTCCAAGTGTAGCTCTAAGTTTCTTAACCCCTTTAAGCTGTAGTTTTCATATGTAAAATGAAGGTAATACAATCTGCATTATAGGTTTTTTATGAAGATTAAATAAGGTAACAAGGGAAGACATCTAGCGTGGGGTCAGACCAAAAGAGAGGATCAACAGATACTATTCCTTACCCCGTTTGTTTCTCGAGTTGTCCGTTATAATCCATCAGTAGGTAATTCTCTCCCCACCCCACCTGTTGATCCTAATCAGTGATTCTTCCTTGTGTAATTATGTACTTTTTAAAAATCCCTGATAATAATACTTTTGATTATATTAACTGAGTGAAATTCATTTGTCTTATGAACAGTTTTTCTAATTTTCTGCTGTTGAAACTCAGTTTTAGTTTTTTTTGAAATTTGTCAGAAGTTAGTAGATAACCCCCTTAAAATTGTGTGGAACATTTTATATATTTGTGCATTTGTTCCTTTTTCATTATTCACAAAAGTACTCATAGTAACCTAAAGTTAAGAGCCACTAGCCTAGGTCATAAACTCTTTATGAAATTGTATTTAAGCATACCTTATTTAAGATTAGTACATATAAATCACTGCTTAGTATGGAGGATTTTTTGATACACAGAGTGTTTGCAGTTGTTTAGCTTATCTTCATCTAAAACTATTACTTTTAACAAACAGTAGCTAAACTCTTGTTCTAATGATAATTTTGGTGGATGTTTTAGTTTAGCTAAGTTACTTAAAAGTTAACGTTCACATGAAGTTTTTAAAAGGAGCCTTTAAGTACAAGGAATTTGTTTAGAAATCCTTTTGCGGAATCTGATCATATTCTAGCTTATCTTTTTGGTGAATCCAGATTTTTCATGTATCATAATACTGAGATATGCCATTTAATTTTTTTGCACATCACTGCAGTGTAAGATTTATATTAATCCAGAACAGAGGTGAATCAAGTGATTTTCTCTTAAGTTCAAATAATTTATTTGAAATATTATATGGTTTCCTTCTAATGACTTACAACTAAGAACATTTTGTTTCACTTATTTTAGTAATTTGAATTTACACAGATGTCAAAAGATAAGTATAGTGCTTATTTTAAAAATGCGTTAAAAAAGAAGATTGTGGATACTTTCAAAGCATTATTCTTGTTAAAGTTTAATGCATTATAAATTTAGGATTTAAACTGAAAACTTGTTTTAAATAAGAAATTGAACATTTGAAATTGCACTTTGACATTCAGTGATGTTATGAATAAATCACATTCAGATAAAGGTTAAGTGTAAATAGCTTAACTTTTATAGTTATTAGTGAAATATTCTATTTATACATTTTGTTAATATATCTTAATACTTTTATGTTCTAAAGACTGATAAGGATGTTATTTCTTTGGGGAAGCTTCACAGAATTTTTTCTGCAGCTTCCACATTTAACATTTTTCCTTTGCTTTAAGTACTTTAAAATCCATGAGATTTCCATTGATTTTATGAGCAACTTTAGAAAACCACTTCTTTGAGAAAACCACTGTTTCAAACCATTGATTGTGAATAAGTGAGTCATTGATAATGAGTATACTATAAGTAAGAGTGGTAACAAAGTGGAGGAGTAATACATTCAAGATTTTCTAAGATTCCTTGCTTCCCTGAAAGACTTATTTATATCTAATTGCACATAATTTGTTTATAGGGAATAATAATTTATTCTTAGAAAGTTATGAGATTAAGAAAAAATTACAAAAAATGCTTCTTCATAGTAAATCAAATTTGCATTTTCAGGAAATTTTTATTTTCAATTGTGGTAACTTAATATTTCTACATGTTTCATATGAATTTTACTAATGTAAGCTTACTTTAGATGTTTAGAAGTTGATAAGGGGTATACCATACCTAATACTAGTTACTGAGTAATTATTGTTTCATTAGCTATTCTGTGAATTATCCAGGCCATTTTACTTCTTCTGTAGTTTTCATGTTTTGACTTATTTCCACAATTCTACCAAAAATTTTAAAGGATTCAAAGGCAATAGAATTTGAAACCAAAATTACTATCCTTCTGTTACTACTACTTGTTATTCAAGTCTATTTAATAAATAAGTTCATTTAGCAATTGAAATGTTTTGAATCTGTTATTTTCTACTTTATCATTGCGTAATGGCTATATTATTAAAACTAGTTCATTGATGAGAAAAATATAATTAGCAAGGTGTTGAATTGAAGAAGTATGTGGGGAAAAAATTAAAGTGAGCTGTGTGATGAGGAAAATGGTGGGAGCCGTCCTCTTCCAGACCAGGTTAGTGACATGATGTCATAAGAAACTTATTTTGCTTGCATGGTGTGAGTTGGAGGTCTTGGTCCTTTATAATTAAGGATAAGAATCCATGATAAAATTAGATTTTTTGTTGATCGTCTTTGCAGAAGGAGTGAGGATTCATTGGTTAAGAACCACTAACCTGTGCTCTCACCCCTAGGGTGTGAGCACTGAAAAGGATTAAGGCCCACTGTAGGGAAGCTTGCACTGAAGCCTGCACTGCCCTTTCCCCTGTTCTTTCAGTTAAATAGAAGATTTTTAGTTCCCATGACTATCAATCTGGTGCTTTTCACAAGCACCAAATTCTTTTAAGAAAATTAAGATGACTTATTTTTAGAAATCCGCTCGCCTAGAATACTGAAAGATGATTTTTTTTTTGCTATTTCATGTTGACAGATCCTATAAATATTATATTTTTCCTGATGAATATTAGTTTGCTTTAATTTATGTTGAATTTGGTGGTTGATATAAACTTTTAAAAATCAAGGACTGATTTTTATATAGTTAGGTTTGCTTGCCCAGTAGTAATTATAGAGTTTGGCAGTGTTGAATCTTACATTTCATTAGAAATAGGCATCTAACAACCCTGTGGACATAAACTCTTAACTTTTATTTCTAGAATACTACAATTATAAGGTGCTTTCTTTTCATGTTTAAAGGCTCTTAAATAGCTTTTTTAAATGCTGAATTGTTACATTTTTTCAATATCTGCCAAATTGGTATTGTATTTAATCTTGGAAATATATTTTGATTTTGTTAACTAAAAATAATTGCAGAGTATTAAACATTCTCAGTAGTTAAAGCTCTTTTTTTTCCATTTAATTTGAGCTTTTGTTGTTACTAACAAATAATTTGTGGCACAGTTTCGTTTCTTTTCTTTCCTTCTCTTTCTTTCTTTTTCTTTCTCTTTCTTTCCTTCTCTTTCTTTTTTTAATGACTGCTAGAATCTATATACTTGTCACCTTAGTGTGCTAGAAATGTTCCACTCAGATCAAGGATTTCTTTCTGGTTTTGTATGTTCTCACCTGCTCCTCACTGTAAATCATTGAGATGTCAAGTGCAATGATTAATTAAGCTGCACGTGCAAGTGCTTTTTTTTCACCTGTCAAGAAGGAAAGAGGTTTTATAGCAAGATTAGATTGTGCTAATTCACAGCTTTTACTCCAGGCTGTCAAATGTGTAGAAATATTTTATATTTTTTGATGCTTATTCAGAAAATGGCATACTAGGGTTTGTTTGGTTTAGAATTCTTAAATATTGTAAGATA
The DNA here is from genome assembly GCF_001890085.2 of Hipposideros armiger. Classification (NCBI taxonomy): domain Eukaryota; kingdom Metazoa; phylum Chordata; class Mammalia; order Chiroptera; family Hipposideridae; genus Hipposideros; species Hipposideros armiger. The sequence continues at coordinate 1,349,890 of NW_017731403.1, forward strand.
CAATTATAATACTAAATGCTTTCATTAAATTCCTAATTAGAGACAAACAGTAAATTCAGAATTCTTACATAAATGTTTGGAATCTAAGGTTCATATTTTGTAATGAACTTTTATTCAAATACTGGTAGTTTATCTAAGTTATTTAAAGTAAATATTTTTAAGTTTTTCGTGTGTGTGTGTGTGTGTGTGTGTGTGTGTATGTATCATATACTCCACAGATCATTCATGAGATTTCTTCTTGTAGTATAGCATGGGTTTAAATTTGTGATGAAATGATGATGGTGGTAACTATACTTTTTTCTTTGGGTAATGAATATTTGCAGAATGTAATATTAAGCTTCTAATTTTTATACTTTAATGTAACACAAAAGATTTGGAAAGCTTGTTCTGCCCACCCTAGTTCTTTCATCCCTACCCCCAACTTATAAACCATCAGTAAAAGTAAAACCTCAAATTGTATAGTAATCTTAATCTATTATTAAAAGGTCCTAGAAAGGAAGATTACAAGGTAGATTCAGGTTTTGAATCGGTTTTGCCATTGGTTTAGCAGCGGGTGGGCAGGCAGATGCCTGCTCAGAGTAGAACCTATTGCCATTTTTCACCATTGATAGAGTAGCCTTTCAGAGTCAATGAGCTCTGTCAATGTGAGCTTGTCAAGGCTACAACTTCATAGACCTGAGAGGCGGTTTGAGAGGTCAGCCCTTTTCAGGTTCGCTGTGATGCAAATGAACTTTAATGCTTAAACAACTATTGGAATTTTTATGTCTGCTCCTTGTTCTTTTTTCTTCACAAAGTCATTGACGAGACATTCAGTGCTTTTTAAATTGGAAGTTGCATTGTGCTAAAGACCTAGTACAGATTTACGGAGGGCTGAAAGCAGTTAGATCATGTTCTTTTCATGGTGCGATTAGAATCAAATCGATTTCCCTACAGCCTTCAGCATTCAGATGGCAATTTTAACAAAGCTCGGGGGCTAGACAAGGGACAGAACGACTGAACTGAATGTTAATTACACTCTGCAGCCTTATTTTCTTTTGATTTGGGGCTGACTGGCAACTAAATTAACAAAAAGTGTGACCATAACTGCTGCCCTATTTTCATTTAAAAGGAGCGCTGCCTCTAAAAGGCTATCTTTACAAAGAAACAAGTGAGATCTGCTGATCACTGTTAATAAGGGCATTTTTTTCTTTAAAATTCTTGTCCAAAAAACTTCAAAAAAATAATGTAATAAGTTAGTTATTGGTGTATTATTATCTGGAGAGTTAGCTGGTTTTCTTATTTTTATGACATAAGCTTGGAAAACATAAGGCAGTAGTGGTAATTCATTGGTAGTTATCAATTATAATTGGCACTTCTGTGACTGTGGTATGTCTTTAGCATGTTCAACATGCTGAAAGGTAATGTGGTAACTAGATTACAGTAGATACAATTTTACTATGTAACATTAAAGTATTCAAAACCAGCTTGATTCCAACAATTTTTCATCTACCTCATCCTTGCTTGACATTCAAATTTTCATATTTTATTATCAGTACTTATTTAGTTGCCACATTAATAGTGCTGGATGCTGTTTCCTTCCCCTGTAAGGAAGCTGCAGCTGCACCAAGTTGCAGTTGATTCTTGTGACAACACTGTCCTTTTTGCACCTGCAGCTGTGTCAGTCTCATCCTAACACCTGGCACCATGAATTATCCTCTCCTTTATTCATACTCCCAAGCAAGAAACATTTCATGCTGCATAGTTAGTACATTATTGCAAAAATCAAGTGATCTTAAAATAAATTTCTCAGTTGATTTCTTTACCACTAGTATTGAATTAAGAGTTTGATTTTACTATTATTCCTGTTGGTTTAAATACAATTTTGCCCCTGTTTTAATACTTAATACTTAAGTACTATTTAAGTATTGCAAAAATATTTTTGAAAGAAATGGGGATATAAATTTATATCATTTGGTAGATAACATAAGCTTTTTAGATGTTGGTAGTTTTAAATCAGAGGCTAGTAAGTTTGAAACAGTTCAAAGAGACACAATGCTAAAAACCAAAACCCTATCTTTATTAAAATAGAGGACTATTTCTGTTCAGGTTACTAGTTAGTGCTAGAATGTTGAAGTATTATACACCACCCTATACTCAGTCACTGTCGCATACCTCTCTCCTTTTCACACAGAAAGCAGCTGCAAAACAAAGTTTTTCTAAAACCAGTCAAGAGTAAACTTTTTTCTCATTTGTCTTCCAGACACGAAGATCGATTGAGAAGTTATTAGAATGGGAAAACAATAGGTTATACCACAAGGTGAGTACCACAGGGAGCAGCTTCGTACTGTTGGGGTCTGAATTGCACAGTATGGAAACAGATGCTTTTGTTGAACTAAAAATATGAAAGGTGGACAAATGGGTTAGTCTGTATGCTGCAATAAAATAGAACTCATTTTTCTTCTTTTACTCTCCTACTTGTCTAGCTGTGCTTGCACTGGAGACTGAGCAAAAGGAAATGTGAAACGAATAACATGATGGAATATGTAAGTTAAAGGGCTGTTTTGTGAGTTTCTCTATTAAATGATCATTTATTTTGCTTCTGATCTTATTCTTTCCATGATTATTAATCAGCAAAGGTGTCAGGAGCTTAATCTCCTGAGTGCCAGGATTTTCTACGGTTCACAGATGCATGGTTTCATGTGTAAGACTGATTTATAAAGTTATGAATGACTTGAAAACAAGGCTTCACTGTGTTCTGAAAAATAATAAATTAATTGCCAAGATAAAATAGCCTGAACATGTGTTGATGGAGTGTGAAATTTTAGATGCTGTATAAAGAATAACCACAACTTTGGTTACGCAGCAAGTCAGATATGGCTTTTTTATATAATGCTAATCAAGTTTCCAAGTATGGAAGAAAAGCTTTCAGCCAAGCCACTGGAGCTTAAGAAACTTCAGCCTTTATAAATTTTAACTACCCATACCTCAGTGGCCTTTAAAAAAATCTTTTGAAAATGTTATTAGAATTTTGTTTTGTAAAAATTATCTTAAAAGTAAGCAGGAGATGATATGTTGCTTATCTTGTCTTGAGTCTTTAAAAGATATCTAAGTTGGCACATGTATACAATGAATTTTAGAGCTTATTTAGCCTGGTATTTAATTTACTAACTCCTGAATTAGCTTGAACAATTTTTCTCCTTTTGAAAAGTTCAGAATACTATAGAAAATTATGAATTTTTATTTATTCTCGCTTGAGCTTTGGTGTTTTATTTTAAATATGGAAAAGTTATATTAAAAGAAAAAGATCTAAGGAATTGTTGAAAATTAAAGTCATAATCTTTGTGAAGTAACTGGCACACCATTTCTGACAAATTCTGTCTATTCATTGCAACAATTTAGCCATCATGGTGGTGGGGGGGTGTTGTGTGTGTGTGTGTGTGTGTGTGTGTGTGTGTGTGTGTGTGTGTGTAAAAGATTGATTGAAACAGTGCTTAAATAGTTGGAAATTGTCATAAAATCATTTTTCTCTGTAGCATTTTCCCTTTTACTATCATACTGTCAAATCCCATTTCTAGCCTTGGACATAAAATACATCTTAAAAATGTCTCTTTTTTTCATAGAATAGGCCTATTCAGTAAACCAAATAATATAGAATTCATCATTATGTATTATATCAAACATGTTAATTCATGAGGATGAAAAAGTACATTCAAATAACTTGCTTTGAGTTTGACCTATGAAAATGCTAGTCTTGTATTTCCATCATAGTAAGAGAGTTTATGTATTTTGGCAGGAGGGATGGATATATAGGAGATTGAAAGCATTTTGTGAAAAAATATTTGCTATATTTATAATCTAAACACTAATCTTAAAACTGAGGCTTTTATTTATTTTTGCACATTTCTAAATTTTCATTGGGAAGGAAAATATAAAGGCAATTCCCAATACTATTATTTCCAGGTAGAACTCAATGAATGTCATTCATTCATAAAATATACTCATTATATTCATGTTTATTTTATGCTTTTTTTGGCTAAAAATAAAATAATTTACTAATCTTTCAAAACATTGCAAACTATGTGCTTTGTTTGTAAAATAGTTTCCTTTATTTATTTTGAATTTTGAGATAAGCACTACTACTAAAGCCAGTATATTTTTCACACCATCATAGAAGATACTCAGAAGAGTAGCAAAAAAAATTTTTTAATTGCCAAAAAAAATGTATTTTTTTTCTAAATTTTTTCAGAGTGTGTATTATATTTGTGATAGTTGAATGGGGGGAATAACATAATTTCAAAAACTTCCTAAAAAATAATTTTAAAAAGTTAATATAGCAAATCACCTAATAAGAAGAGAGTGCTTCCTTATCTAATGAATTGGGACATTTTTACCATGTATTTCTCTTTGACCTCAACTTTAACTTATAGAAATTTCATTTGTTAAAGGCAAATAATTCTCATTGATTATATTTTCAATATTGGAGACAATCTAGAAAAATACCAACTTGATGCCAACTTTTCTTTTCTTCAGATATGGTAGAGCAGTATGATTTAGAAGGAATGAGACAAGTGGTCAATTTCTGTGTGTGTCTTCTGAAGGAAAAGAGTTTATAGGATATATTCTTTAAAAACTAATAATAGTGCAAATATGGTCAGAGATAGACTTTATTTTGCATTATGTAGTACACACTGTAAATTGTAATGCCTACATTCAAGAGCTGAAATTGTAAAGACTGCTTGATTGAGCACATAGTTGAAATATGGAAGTATTTACTGAATGTTGACTCATAAGTAGTTTAAACATTTAATCATCAAATTTTAGAGCTGCAAAGAATCTTGTCATCTAGTCCAATCCCTCTATTTTATAGGTGAGGAGGGTGAGAAACAGTTTCTAACTCAAATGAAGCAGACAGGAAGCTAGTGAATATTTTGTAGGCAAGCAACAGGTCAGGAGAGTGGCAAAGGTGACACCTAAGGCTTAGTGAAGTATAACTAAATAGGAGAGGAATATTTTTGAGCCAGGTATCTTCTTTATTGAGGCAGATCAGAAGCCAAGAGAACTGAAGAGTAAAAAATGAAGATGTCAGGTCCAGATGACTTGAAAGTAGAAGGTGTCTAAAGCCTGAAGGTCATATTAAGACACAGTTTTTGAAAAAGAATGAGGAGTTCACCAAACCTGGCAACTGTTCAAATTAAATAATATTTTTTGTTTGTTTATTTAGCATCTAGTCTATAAAGAGAATAAGGGAAAGAATTTATTGTGATATAAGACAGTTCAAGTTTGGAATAAAAATGAGCTCTGGTCAGCTTGTGTCTTTCTGTGCTACTTGTGTTTTGTCTTTGTTGGTTTTCCTTTAGTTTTTTTGTAAAAGGTCCTTTGGAATAAATTTTAACCTTTAATTTTGCTAACCTAAGAAGAAAAGGACTTAAAAAAATGAAGAGATAAAGGACCAGTACAGTTGATGTAGAGGTCACATATCCTGGTACAGTAAAATGAGAGCAATTCTAGAAGTTCAAGACCCATGGAATTGGGATAGGTGAAAAGGAGAAGCTTGAAGAGATGGATACCGGGTCAGCTGTAGCCACATAGTGCAGTAGAAAGGCCAAGACTTATGAGTTAAGACCGTCCTTTGTTCAAATAGTGACCCCACAATCCATGGTGTTAGACTTCTGGGATCATCAGTTTCCTCATCTGTAAAATGAGGATGATAATACTGGCCTCACAGAAAAGCTGTTGGGACCCATAGAGTATGAAACGCTTGGTATGTAGTTACTTAGTAAATACGAGTTCCGGTCTCTCATTCATGTGTGCATTCTCCTGTGTGTCAGAGGCACTATCAAAATTGTTGTAAGTGATGGACTATAACTGAAGTGTTGTTAAGATAAAAATCTATTTACATCTTTTAAAAACTCTTTTTCTCTCCTTCTACAGGTCATCCTCATAGAATTTTTACCAAAGACACCGATTTTTCGACCAGATTAGCATTTACTTTATTTATAGAGACTTTCCAAGTATGTTGTCTTTCCAATGGTGCCTTGCTTGGTGCTCTTCTGGTGGTGACATAACATTGGTTCTACAGAATCGTGTGGTGTTTTTTTCTGTTTTTTTTTTGTTTTTTTTTAATTAAATAACCGCATGTTCTAAGTGTGCATTTTTGTCAAACTTTGCAACAGTTATTTCATACAGATGTTTAATACTTAAGTTATTGTGCTCTTTTCTGTTATGTATTGCTGATTTTCAAGGATTACTTTTTTGTATTATCAAAAAAATACATTTGAACTTAGCATAAAAAGTGGCCAGCCTTTTTTATTTTATCACCAAGGTACACACAGTCCTTTATTAATTCCTTAATATAGAAAAACACCTTTTTTAAGGTTCTACTTATCTATTCTAGCAAGCACACTCTTTGTATTATTTTTCTTCCTTTTTAAATTTAACAGTTATTTTGAAATAGTAAGTTTTCTTTAATAGCTTTTTGGAATTTAACATATTTTTCTCGTACAATTCCTAATGCTCTGTTTACAGCAGAAATAACTGTAGCATTATGAAGACCTATAAAAAAGTTTTGGAAGCATTTCTGTCTTCAGAGGTAGCAAGGCAGGATTAAATTATTTTTATTAGAATAGACAAATCAGTGAATGGTATGCATGCATCTAATGGTTACTAGAGCTCAGGATCATAAAATATACTAGCATTACAATCTGTGTATATTTTTGATCAAGATGTTAATAATGGCCTTACTTGGGTTATTTTTTAAATGTTTATCAAATCTTATATGCAAAAGTATGGAAATACTCCTTTAAAAAATTTCTAAGGAAAATATTTCTCCCAATCTAACATAGTTGCAGAATGGATATATGTTTCTAAAAAGTTTTTGAAAGAAAGCAAAAAGTTCTAGAATGAAAGTAAGCTGGTGTTGAATACCCATTGATACTTAGAGCAGATTATTACTGAGAAATGACAGACATACTTGTTCTGTTTTTATCTACTAGTTTACTTTCAGTCAGTTATGTGTACTTTTTTGATTGACATATAAGTTTAAAGCAGATCAGCTTGTTTCTTTTAAATATATACATACATACATATTTTTTTCTCCTTTTGGTTGTACATATCTCCATGCATTTTCTGAATGGCCTATATGTACATTTTTGTTTTTATAAGCCTAAAATTTTACAAGTTTTAATGTGTGTCAAGAACTTGTTCCATACTGCTGTGGTATCGAGCAATAATGTGAATAACTTTTGAAATTATATAAACTATGCTTAATAATTTGTATTAAGAATTGGTACCACTATACAACCTTTTTCCCTTGTATTAAATCTTTTAAATAACAGTTTCATTAATTTATATACCTGTATTTTTAATAAGTATTTCTTTGTACTTCTCCAGAGTACTGTAGTTCTATATAAATTTGAGTAGTTGAATGCCACTATTTTATTTCCTATATCCTATATTGGACATTAGGAACTATCTTGAAAACTAGGATTTTTTTTTTTTTTGGTATGAGAATTATTTGTTTCCATTGCCCCCCCCCCCAAACAGTTAACAACTTGAATTTATAAAACACCTTTCCTCTGAACAGCTCAAAATACAAAGAATTCAAACACTTCTCACTTTATTTACCTTGTGTCTAGGGTGTGGCCTACCACCTTGAAGTAGTGCAATTAAAAGGTAATGCTATTCAAAAACTCTAGCATTCCTCTGTGGTTTCGGTGTGGAAAATTATTCTGTGGAGAATGCTAAGTCTGCCTCCATATTCAGAAAGAGCAGAAAAATACGACTATAGACTATGCAACATGTGTTCAATATCTAAAATTTTATAAATTTGTAGAGCATCATATGATAATTAGCTTTATAGGAAGAACTGTACCTATTTAGACCTAATTTTTTTCTCCTGTTTTTAGTCTTTGTAAATTATAATTTTTAATTATTTTATTCCCTTAAGAATATTTTAACAGTAAGATAATTTTCATAGTTAGTATTAAATATAGTATTTTAAAAAGGCTTTTCTAATTTTATTGAAAGATTTGTCAGTGGCTTAAAGATTCCCTAGAAATGTGCTGTCTTACATTTCTAATGTCTATGTATAAAAGAGCCGTAAATGCTTAATATGTGTCATATAAGCCAAAGTATGCCTTGAGCAGTTAGATGTTTATGCCTGGGTTTTCATTAGTAGCCCCCAGTATAAGCCCTCTGGCTTATCCTTTCTTGAGTCATGAATATAAGTGTCCATGTTACCGGAAATTAGAAATGTCAAAGATGCCTGTGTTATGTGAATATTAGTCTAAAGGAAATATTTAAAATGATGATTGTTTTTCAGTTCCTGGTTTCTGACTTAAAGTTTGTGAAACATGAACCGTATAGGTACTTTTAAAACTGGCCAAGAAAAGGTATTTGCAGAAAATTAAATGTATAGATTTTACATAGGCTAACTGAATAACTTACGATCTTTGTTTATACATTATTGGCATTTTACAATCAGTCCACCATTCTTGTGTAGAAACATTCTTTTATGAAATAATGTACTTTGCAAACCCTATTATGTTTTAATACATGACTTGTGTATATCTGGGTTAAAATATATGCCCCCAAACATAATGACTATAGTAACATTTAAGTGACACATTTAGTTTCTAAGGTAGGTATTTCCCCTCTCACACAAGAGGGTCACTTTACCTATATAAAATGGTCATCAGATACTTTATTAAGACTCTTTAATGACTAGGTTCCATTCATTTAAAATATAAAAATGTAATTTAGGCCTCAAATCAAGAAGTGTTCAAATCCTGAAAAATAGTAAACTGTGATTTCATTTTTTTTACTATAAACACTAGTTTTGTAATTGAATGATTTTAAATCAAGAACCACAACTTTCTCCATGGTTGTGTTTTCAGTGTTATTGCTTCTTCATGTTAGCAGACGCAGGCTAACTGTATAAAACTTTGACAACGTTTCATATCAATCTTTGGTTTAAAAAGAATGATATTAAATAATAACATGTACAGTTTGGACCCACAGTTGCACAAGTTCACAACTACACTCGTTTTTCATGACATTATATACACAGACTGTTTCAACTTCTATGGTATTCTGCTTCAAAATTATAACCTTTTGCTGCATGCCTGATTTTCACTGTAAATATTTGCTTTGGCTAATCTGTACTTAATCAGTAGTACTAACTCAGAAGTACAATGTGTTTAAAACTGTCTTTAACTGAATCCCAGCATCTAGTCCTGGACCTTTCCTTCTATCACACTGAAGCACTGTGGGTCCCTTTGCAGCCCTCTTGATCCAGAGCGTTCTCCTAGTCAGGGACATCGTTCAGAATTGGCTTTCCAGCTTCCTTCCCAGAAGCTCCCAGTGAGAATGTTAATTCTTTTGCATTCTTAGCTAGGTGTTTAGAAGGCCAGTTAAAGCGAGTCCATTATATTAAGTGATGAACAGTGTATAGTCTCAGTTCTGATAAGGTGTTACTTGCGTTTTTAATAGGGAGTTTCTTAACTTAAATTTCCAATTGATGCAGTGGTATAATTTGGTGTTTTCCTTTTCAATAGACCCTATCAGTCCAGAATTTCCAGAAGGGAGTCATAAGGTAGTTGTATATGGGGCTTCAGAAACCACCATTTCTGAAGAAAGCTGGTTTATATTAGTATTAGGGCAGAAAGAATAGGCTCAAGGCGAATACTAAACCAAACAATTATCCCATAATAGTTGGTGTTTAACTACTCTTTAAAAAAAGAAATAGAGCAACTCTTAATTTTCCATAGATATAATAGCCAAGTTTTTTAAAGTTGAAGTTTGAAGATTTGTTTTTAAATCTTGAGTTATTACCTTGTTCTATACTTTTATGAAGATTTTAAAATAGTAATTTAAGAGAAACCTAAATATTGTTTATATTCTGTTTCTGTAATAGGGAACAATCCTCCCCCGCCCCCCCCCCCCCGCCCCCACAATGGTAAATGGAACTTCTGTTCATGGCCTTAATAAGACAATACTGAAAACATCCAGAATGCTAAATAAGCCTGAATTTAAAATCATTTCTATGTTCTGCACGATCAGCAAGTTACTTGGCCTCTTTGCTCTTATTTTCATTCCACAAAAGGAAGATACTATCACTACCTCATATTTTAAAATCATTTATTTTTCTGTTATTTATTACTTCCTATATAAAAGTAGCTAGATGTTTAATAGTAATGGTTGAGTAGTTTTTTAATTTATTTACAATGTCAGCAAAAACTTGAGTTATCAAATTTTGCATTTAAAATTAGAGTTAGAATGAGTACTCTATGTATGTACTTATAGTAGTGGTTTGCATGTTTAAAAATCAGGTAAACATTAAAATAATACTTGGGAAAAGTTTTTTTCTAATAAGACCTTTTAAAATATAGTTTCATCTCAGAGACTTAAAATCATACCTTTTTTTTTTTTAAACATTTTCTCTACTTCATAAACATGGTGCTCTGTCTGAATTTGAGAGTTGACTGCTTGTTTTCTCTTGATGAAAAACAGATACTATATCACTGTTTTAGCTCTTTATCTCGGAAATATTTCAATGAACTAACCACATTAGGCAGTCTAAATTTTGGCAGATAAGCTATCTTTTTTTAAAGAAACATAATGTCAACCAGCCTTCAGGGGAACATAAGTAACGTCAGTGTTTTGGCTGCTCCTTGTTGGACCAGAGTGTACCCCCAAACTGCAGATTTTTCTTTCCTATTATCTCTCCTACTGCTTCTTAATTTAGTTAAACTGGTTCCAGTTCTTTCTTGGCATTAATAATACATAGACTTAAAATGTTTTAGAAGGAAAAAGTATTCCCTCAAGCAACCTTTTTTTACTAAATAAAAGATAACTTCTTTCTCTTCTAATAGCAGCTTATTTAATTAGGTAATTACAATAATCTCATTGCATTGCCATGAAGTCTTCATAAACAAGAGTTTGTTTTAACTGAAGCTATCAAAGCCCTCTTAAAATCTCTCTTGTTACATTTGTTGGAGCTAATGACGTTTTATCCTCTCAGAAGAGTTTAGTATTGTGAAACTGGCAGTGGAAGCAAGGTAGACATGATTGGGAAACATGCTGAAATGGACTGGCTGATAGAAATAACTGCATTGCTATCCTACCTACACTTCGGTTTGTTACAAGGGGGAAAGTTATGCAGTGGCCAGGAACTGCACACAGCTGTATGCTTCCTTTTATACATTATGTGTTACAATGGAAATTATTTTAAAAAAAAATGTTCTAGGTAGAGTTTTTCTCTGCAATCGTGTCTTTTGAGAAGAAAATGGGAGGCTACCTTGAATAAAGTAATCTGTTTATCTTTTATAATTTGTGTGACAATTAAACAATTGAAAATACTAAATAAAGGGTTATGTAGGAATTGTTTTCCTATATCCTTAATGAACAAGGAATAGCTTTCAAATAAAATAATTTATCAGGAACCTATGATTGGTGAGCAATTAGGCAGCCCCAAGATCAAGGCCTCTCTTAATTATGCTTTCAGGTAATTATAGTTACAGTAAGCTAAGTCTAGTAACATTAAAAAAAAAACTTTGGGAAAGTATACATTTGAATTTTAAAGATATGTCTTACATTGTTCTTTCATTAAGATATTAAAGCCCATTGCCAAACAAATATGTTTTTGTTAAAATCAGATTTTTTTTGTTAGATAAAAATTTGTTGGCTTTCATAATTGTGCAGAAATTTGTAGACGGGTTATATTTAAGGTGGTTTGGTTTCTGGTCCTGTGTTGCTTGTAATATATTTAGTCTTGTAAAATGAAGTCTTCATTGACAGGATTTTTCTAGTAAACAAATGGAGACCTAATTTGAACTAGGTGATTTTTTTAAAACTTTTTTTTTGTTTACATGCTTTGCTAGTTCAGTTTTTGTTTTTAAGTGAGTCTGTTGTAATATGTGACTTTAATACATGATTTCATGCCTAAAACTATCGGCTAATTCACAGCATTTGGTCTTTAAAGACTATAATATATTAAATAAAATTTAGCCATTTTAGATGGAAGTAGGAAAAGGGAGTCTGAAACTTAGAGATCAAACCACTTAAAAGGAAATTGACCAAACTAATAATATTTGTTGAAACAACCATCATAAGAATATACACACATATTTCTTCTGTAGACATGATCTGTATAAATATCTAGTAGTAAAATGATTGACGTTATGAATATGACTTTAGGAGCCATGTGCAATAAATTCAGAGAAAATTTTATATGTTCATGAACTTGCATTATAGTTGGAAAAAAGAATAGGAAAAAAATATAACATGTAGTTACCTTTTTTTCTCCAAGGATCTTAAGTTGTCCCTAAAATTTGAAAGCCAATACAGCTTTTAAATAGGGTTCTCAATTATTCTATTTAGGTTTAGCATTGGTTTTTAAGCTTTCATGGGGAGGCAGAAATAATTCTATTTACAACCCCTGTAAATATACATGTTTAGCAGTATTTAAAGTTTATCTGTTGCATTGTATGAAATGACTTTGTCATACACATTTTTATTTTTTTTGTTTTACTTGATTGACCCAGATTCTAGGGCAAATCTTTAAGAAATAGCTATACACACACACACACACACACACACACACACACACACGTATATATGGTAAAAATATATATGTACATACACATAATTCTAAGATAAAGTAATTGTATCACAGTTCACTAAGGCATCTCTTTGCAGTAGGTGGTAAAGTTGCTTTTACCTCCATCACTTGGATTGTTTTAGTTAAAATACAAAATGGTAATTGAGTCTATTTGAAACATTTAAAAACTAAAGAGGGAAATTTTGTGTTTGTAGGTCATTTTTGTGTTTCTCTGAGTCATCTCAATATTGTAATTTAAAAATAATTGATTCCTTATTTTCTGAATTTTTATTCTTTTATTCACATTTTCATCCTAACAAGAAAAATGTGAGAGTTCTCAGCAGTGTATTAAGTTTCCTTTCTTTATAAAAGGAGACCTAAGCAGAAATGCCATTACTGCTTGAAGTAGTTACTATCTTAGAATCCATCACAGAAAGCCTAAAAGATAGCCCAACCTTTTGTACCTACAGTCTTAGATATTGTTAGATAGCCATTCAATTTTCTTTGCATTGTATGTGAGATGAATATTTCTTGAGACTTTTTTGTTTGCTTTACTAAAGAAATCAACGAAGGAAAAAAAAAAACCTCAAAAAACAAAACAAACAAAAAACACCCTGTAACTCATGTGAAGCATGCAGGGTGTTGTAATTTCAGTTTGCAAAGCGGTGTGATACAATGTTGCTGAGCCAAAAGCACACGATAGATTTAATGTAGCCAATTGTGTACTTTTGAAAAAAAGAGTAACTGTTCCCTGTGAGTTAATTTTGGATTTTTTCAAAATCTCTCTTTTAGGCTTTGTGCTGGATTCTTCCAGACAAATGCGTATTCCATGTGGGCCACTGTTCTGCTAAATGCTCTCAGTTCTCCTTTTGCAATCAAGATTATGTTGCTAAGGAGATTTTGCTTTTATTGGTGCCATTGATTTGTGTTAATACGTTTTGAATACCTCTCCGTATTCTTCCGTAGACAAGGCCAAAAGAAAAACTTCCCCGAGTTTCCCAATTTACATTACAAATGGAGCGGTGGTGTAATGAAGCCAATATAAAGTGGGCAGTTGAAAGGGAACTAAAGAAAGGGCACTCAAGTGAGAAATGAAGAAATGTGCCGAGTGTAGTCTGTGCTGCCTTCGGTCCAGCTGCAGGAACTGGCTCTGGCCAGAGGTAGAGTGAGTGAGTACCTCCCTCTGCAAAGACCACCCACTTTTTGGAGCTCAGGCTGGCACACCGTAGATTACCTCATTGACTAATATAGGGCCCTTAAAAAAGGTGAGAAACTTTTTCTGAGGTGGCAGAAAGATGGTTCTCTCTCACCCCTGAACTCTCTCTGAGTCCTTCCTAGAGTGGGACTGAGACTAGACTTTGTATACCTTACCCCTTAAGTTGTCCTTTAAAGTAAGCCCTATGGTTGAACCAGATCCTTTGGTTTGAATTTGAATACCATATTCAAATATTTTTGTTGGCATATCTCTCTAGGTGAGAAGGATGTTAACTAGATGAAATTGAAGGTGTTAGTTAAATGCCCCTTACTTTATATTGTATTTTAGACTCCAAAGACTCTTCTCACTATAAAACTTAACTATTCTGTCTGAGTAGGAGAATGCCAACTAAATATGTTTGATGCCGTGAGGTGATTTGCTTAGGCTGCAGTACCCGAGATGCTAAGGAATACATTTGTGGCACAGTAATACCTCCTAGTGATTCACATTGTTCAGTAGCCTGGTGGTAATATGTATGGTTTTGTGTTTTAATCAGAACAAAAATACTGCATTGATATAACTTGAAGACATTTTTGACATTTTATAGTTTGTTTTTTTTTGTTTGTTTTTATTGGGGAACAGTTTTTTTCCAGGATCCATCAGCTCCAAGTCAAGTAGTTGTTTCAATCTAGTTGTGGCCCATGTGGGGATTGAATCGGCAACCTTGGTGTTATGAGCACTGTGCTCTAACCACCTGAGCTACCGGCCGCCCCTAGACATTTTAAATTAGAAATGTCAATGTAGAAACTATGAAAAAAAATGCTGCATAGCCTGAGGAAATTAAAAATTAATCACTAGGATAGCATCTCAAATCTGCATTATTTGGAGATGAAAAATGGCTATTTCTGTTAAAACAATTCAGCAAAATAAAGGTCTTAAATTATCAGTTCTTTAATGTGGAATGACCTGGACAAGAAGCATAAACTGCAAAGGCATTCTGCTGTCACTAAGAAATAGGATATGTAAAAAATCTGAAAAAGAAATCCTTAATTCCTGTAATTACAGTGTCTTTTCAGTGTTTTTTCCCCCAAAAGATACTTATTAACTACTGTGCTTCATGGATAAAATTCCAATTTCTAGACTAAATGTGATAATTTTTGTCTTATATCCCCAAATTTTGGTTTACATGTACTTCTGGGATTTTTTTCCTGTAATATTTTTAAAGCTTTTAAAATTAATAATCTACAGCTTAAAGACTGAAGTTGAAAAATACCGATGGGATGGATACACATATATATGTTAATATATATTTTTAAAGATTTTATTGGAATAATTTTTATTTTTTAATTACAGTTGACATATTC
>NW_017731403.1:1366380-1368114 GCF_001890085.2 Hipposideros armiger
CACCTAAAGACAAATTGTTAGACACCCTCCTCCCAGAAAAACCCAAAATGCCTATCTCCACAAGTAATGAAATTTGAGCTCTATCTACTGCCTAATCTCAGAACTGTGACTTAGATATAGATATTAAAGTATTTATTGCTGAACCGTGTGAAAACATTTAGAATGACTGGCAGCCTACCAGATGCCGAGTTAAACATTCTACAGCCTGACTGGACTGCTGGGTAGCCAACTTCACATCAGATTAAACACATTCTCTTCACGATGAATAGCCTGGAACCTAAAAACTGGATTTCGTTACAAAAAAATGCAAGGGGTGTGTTGTTTTCTAAAATAAAATTATTTTACATTTTACTGACACCATTTTGATTGTGAACGTCAAATGCATTTCCTTTGGTAGTGGTGAGATGGAACAGAAATGGACAATGAGGGACTTTTGGTACTGATAAAATAAAAAAGGAATCCAATAAGGTCGTACACAGTGCAGCCTAGAGATGAACATTCATGAATTTTGTACTGAAAAAATTTACATTTCATTAACATTTTAAATTACAAAGGCAGGTCTACAAATACTGATGTGTGTGTGTGTGTGTGTGTGTGTGCGTGTGTGTGCGCGCGCGCGCGTGCTCATTGCATTTTGCAAGCATACAGAGAATAATGTAATCCTAGCTATATTCTATTTCCTTACCATTAATTTCCCTTTTTATTTTAAAGTGTAAACTAACTCTGATGTGTAGTAACATTAATTTCAGTAAGCCCTGCTTTACTTTATACATCTATGCACATACACTCCATGTGTAATATACATACTCCCTTATATAATAAATGCTTCGGGATAATGAAGGGTATTCTGAGCATCATTGCTCAGCTATGTAATAAACCAGTTCTTCATAGACTTGCCATTCTAGCTCTGCATCCACAGGGATGGAAATGAGCCATCTTAATACTGAGAATATAAAAATGTAATATTTGATGATTAACATTCACTAGAAATTAGGATAGAATCTTTCTCTAGCTTGCCATTCTTTCAAACATACTTTGGGAAATCCTGTGAAGTTACAAAGAATTTGAAAGCTTTGTGGCTGACTAATGTAATGAAATGTTGGAACTAAGAACTCTATGCTCAAGGGAGTTGGCTGTCCAGCAGGCTGCCAGTTGAGAGTAATTGACAAACAAGTGCCTCAGAAATGATAGGGAAGGGCCCTAGTTTTGGTTATTGGCATTAGTAATAATTATGCTGTGGCTTTAGGCCATTATTGAAGAATATGTTTTCTGAGAGTAAAATCGTGTGTTCTATGAATTTAAAGTGTGTTAACTATTCAATCACAGCAAGTTATAAGTCTAAAATTGTTTTTACTAACTGAATGCCTTTTGACCAGACTCGCTTATTTAAGAACTTAAGATACTTAAATAGTATATCAAAATATGTTTAAAGTGTGCTTTTGGGTGATGTTTAAAATCAATTGTGTAATATAGATTAAGACAAAAGAATGAACAGTTTTTGTTTTTAAATAATTCAAAGTATTGCCCAGAGTTAGAAAGTCAGTAGTAGTCCTGCCTTGGAATAACATTCAGATTTCAGAATATGAGTTTTATTTCTATGTTCGTTTTGACAAAATGGTTATTTTTCTTTCTTCAACAAAAAAAAAGTTTAAGGCTTTGAACTTTTTGAAACTGCTACATAAAATTGTTAAAGTTTTAAAAACAAATCCCATAGAAATAGAGTTTCAAATATAA
>NW_017731403.1:1368435-1369349 GCF_001890085.2 Hipposideros armiger
TCGTAAGAATGAGGAAAACAGCTAAGGATTAATTACAGGGGAAAGGTAGTGAGAAACACTAATATTTTTATACTACATATCAAGAGCTTTATCTTTTCAAATTGGAATTAATCTGTTGAAACTGACTTTTAAATTACTTTAAAATTCTTACACTTGGAAAGCCTGACCTGAAGCAGTAGCAAACCTGTTCTGTTTGTGTACATAAAAAAAGCAGTATCGTTTTACTCTGAGCATCAAACATGTAAGAAACACTCGCACGAAATATTTCCCGAAGATAGGTAAAATTCACCAGTAGTATTCTAAGATTTATGAACTTTGAAAAGCCAGTTTTTTATAGCCTTCTGTTGGTAACCTAGCACTACGTGTTAGAAGGTAATTTTGTATGAGTATACGTGTAAGAAATCAGCCACTCTGCTCTGACTACCTGACCAATATTTCTTCTATATATTGCTTAGAGCAGAGATGAGTTAGGTAATTTATAAATGCATGCAATGTTTTTAAATACTATCAAAACCATCAACAATTATGTTGCACCAGGAAAGCAAGCTCTGAAGAAAGTGTGTGTGTAAGAAGCATGATCTTTTCCAGTTCTGTCACTATGGGGTTTTGCCCTTTAGCCAGAGTCCACGTCCATTTAAAAAAAGGTGGAATCTCAGAGCTGAAAGAAACCTGAGCAGTGTCCAGTAGGGATGTGCATTAGGATCAACTGGGGAGATTTTTGGTTTTGATTTCTTGAATGCACATGGCTATGTGTCCCCCTCCCCCCATTAGAATTGGGAGGAGAAGGAAGAAGAGCATGTATATTTTGAAAAAATTGTTCTCAATTATATGACATCTTCCCTTTCCCTTCTAACCTTATAATGACCTACAGAGTTTGTCATTTATATAAGCTCATAGATTGTTAGTGACAGTGC
>NW_017731403.1:1372238-1373283 GCF_001890085.2 Hipposideros armiger
AGGAGCTGAAACCTAACTTAGGTCACCATGTTGTCTGTAGCCTGCCTGAGGTCCAGACTGTGTGACCATTAGTCAGGTCCGGGCTACTGTTTTCTGCTGCCTCTGGGATTGCCGATTATTTGGGGGGAAGGTTAGGCCTCTGAGGGGTGGATATATAGAGAGACGGATATGATTTCTAGAGCTAGGATTTAAATCTAAATCATAAACTCATGAGTTCTCTTGGTTTCAGTTGCCTTTTAATTATCTCACACTAGCTCTATGATTTTATTTCTGTTACTTCCAACAACTACATTTTTAGCTTTAAGGAGTACTTTTACCAAATTTTTTTGCATCAGTTCAAAATTCAGAAGGTATAGAAATTGCTAGTTTCCAAACTCTTCAGTTGCTTCTGCAAAGTAATCATTCTGTTGTGGGTTTTTGTTTTTGTTTTAGGTATTAGCATTTCATTTTCTATTAGTTATCAAAGAGATCTATTACTACACTGTGTCCCCTTCATCTGCTTGTAATAGCAGATGAAGACGTCATCAAAAAAGATTCAAAGTTTACTTCCAAGAGATGACTGTTAAAACCTAAAGATCTACTGAACTTCTGTTTGTGGGTGAGAAAAAATTCCGGTTAATAACATTATCTCCCAACCCACAATAGATCTGAGGAAAATTTCCTGAAAACCACTTTTCCATCATCATGGCTAATGCTGAGTTTACTAAGTTATTATTGTAGATTTGAGTGCCAGACAACTAGAAATATGAAATCAGAGGCATTTGAATTGCATTGCTGAATAGAGTCATACTTTAAATTGGTTTGGTAAGGAAGGGTTCAAAGAATATGTGTTAAACTTGGCCCATTCCCAGGCATTGTATCAAATGGAAAGGCTATCAAGGGAAATAATCTCTTCTGAGGAGTTGAGGTTGGAGGAATAAGCATGGAAGGTGGCATGATAAATGCTAAGAATCAAGGGAATCACGTGGTGCAGTGGGCTACAAAGCAGCGATACATTTTGTAGTAGGCAGAAATGTCAAGGAAGAGATAGTTAAGGAAATTTTAA
>NW_017731403.1:1374788-1385546 GCF_001890085.2 Hipposideros armiger
TTGTCTTCCTTTATCATGGCCACAGAGTGACCTTGCCTCATAATTGGCATTCTGTGAGATGAAGTTTATTATGTTCAACAGGAGAACACCAAGGCCCAGCTGGTGGTGACAAGCCAGCTCCTGGATGCCAGGGGCTACGTTTCTCTTTCTATCTCTTAGCACAATGCCTGACATAAAGATAAAGCTTAAAAAATATCTCCTAAGGAATTGTAATATTGAACCCAACTCTCAAGTGTGTTCTAGCCCTAGCTAGCATAGTGGACAGTTTGGTCTGCTTTTGAGATTAATGTAACAGTGTCGTTCCAACCTTATTGGCCAGCGCCTTTCTCACTCCTTTTCTATGTGATGGATTTTTCTTCTAGACATTTACTTTGAGTTAGTATTTTTCATACTCAAAACAGATCAATTATAATGTTAAAAATTCTAACAACAGATTCTTTGAACATTTTTACAAAAGTTTAAAAGACAGTTTAAAAATCTAATCATTCCAACATCTTTATTTTATGTAAGTATAACGCTGGTCAACATTGATCATATTTGTCATGACTGAACTTCAGTATTTATTATAAGTAGCTATTTGTGTGATTTATCTGTATCCCCTGATATGCCATTGAAGCATGGTCCTGTTGACCTTGTTATTTCATCTCTAGCACTTAGTCAGGGCCTGGCATAGACTACGTATGGAAGAAATGGTTGTTGAATAACTGAAGGAGGAAGAGAAAAGAAATTGTGCTTGGAAAGCAGAACTAAAACTAACATACATCTAGCGGTTACTCAATGTCAGGTACTATTTTTGGCATGTTACGAAAGTTATAATGAAATCCTGGATGTAAATGGGTAGTACCTCTTCTGCAAAAGATGCTTTGACTTAAGCTCAAGATAAGTAACTTGGTCTTCTAGGAAACAATAAAACTCAATTCCAGATCTGTGTCATTCATCAAACATTTAATAAACATGCGTCTTGTACTGCAGTGGGAATTCAACTTATCAAAGCCTGTCATTAGCACTTGGCTGCTTTGTAATTTCATCAGCTCCTTCAAATGCTCTCCCTCTGTCATAGTCACCTGGGAGCCTCAACTAGTTTTAAACACAGCTGTCCCCTACTCTGTGCTTGTACCTAACAGCTGAGTGGGACTGGAGAAAAACCTACAAACCAGTGCTTATTTCATTTTCAGTTCATTACCACACATGGCAAACAGGTACTACCCAGAGACCTTACTACACTTCACAGATCTGTTCTTTTACTCTCCAAATTACTTTGTTATACCTTCACTTTTCAAACGTCCAGTACCTTCTCTGACTACTAGATCTTTCTATTAGCATACAAACATTCTCTTTTTCCTCCTGTCTTTAAGCAAAAAAACCCCTCCCTGGACCTTACACCCCCTTCTGCCGTGTCTCTCACAACTCACAGAACGCTTCTCAAAAGCTTCCTCCTGCATGTTCCAGCTTACCTCTATAGACACTTACTAGGTTTTGGTTACCCGTTTTCCTGAAACTGCTCTTGTCAAGATTACCAAACACCTCACGTTGCCAACTGAGTAGCCACTCTTGTGTGTTACTCGGAAGCGTTTTCTCAGTTGCCTAGTCCATCTTCATACACCTCTTTTCTTGGTTTCTCTGACAGCATGCGCTCCCAGTTTCTTGCTCCTTTTTCCCCTTAACTCTTTATTTTTTAAAATTTTTATTGGGTAACTGTGTTTGTTCCAGGACTCATCAGCTCCAAATCAAGTCATTGTCCTTCATTCTAGCTGTGGAGGGCGCACGTAGCTCAGCTCCAAGTCGAGTCACTGTTTTCAATCTAGTTGTGGGGGGGCGGGTGTGTGTGTGTGCGCGCGTGCGCAGGAATTGAACCGTCAACTTTGTTCAGAGCAGATGCTCTAACCAAGGGAGCCACCTGCCGCCCCTCCCCTTAGCGCTTAAATGTCAGAGTGCTGCAGGGCCTCAGGTCTAGACTTAACTTCAGCTTTTTTTCTACGGAGCTCATCTAAGGCCATGGTTTAGGTATCCCATACATGCAAATTCATATTGTCAGCTCTGACCTTTCCACTAAGCTATACATTTAGATCTCTAGATGCCAACTTAACACTTCTCTGCTTCAGTAACAAATAGGCATTTCACACTTAAAATGGCCAAAGCAGGACTCTTGGTTTGTTCCCTATGAAAACTATTCTTCATTCTTTTTTCACATCAATATATGGCACCTCCTTTCGCTCAGATATTGAAGACAAAAAAAACAGGAACTGTCATTTCCCATACTCCCCATGCTTTACCTCAAAAATACATCCTCAGTACATCAGTTTCTCTCCATATCATTGCTTTCACTTTTGTCTATGCTCCCATTACTTTCTGTTAGTTCTTATCTGAATTATTGCAATAGCCTCTTAACTGTTCTTCCAATTTTCTACATAATCTGGCCCTTGCCTAGCTTTTGACATCATTTTCTATCACCCAGCATCCAGCCTCACCCACTCAAGTCTGGCTGCATGGTCTTTTTTTGGTTACTCAAAAAGGCAAAATTTAGTCCTTCTTTGGGGTCACATTGTTGCCTCTGCCTAGAATGACTCCTCTTGTCATTCAGGTCTCAGCACAAACGTCCCATCATCAATGAAACCTTTCCAAACCACGCAATCTGAATTAGCCCTTCTACCAGTCAGTACCTTAATTTTCTTTTTTCTTTTCTAAATAAGCTTTTAAAAAAATTTTTTTAAATTGGGAAATTGGGGGATGGGAACAGTGCTGGGGAATTGGGGGAAGGGGAACAGACAAGTTGCTGTCGTTTTGTTCTTCAGTCTAGTTGTGGAGGACGTTGCTTCACTGGCCCAAGTTGGCACCATCATTGCGCTCTTCCTGGGTGAGGCAGATCAGTCGCTGGCTTCTGGACGGCCACTCACGGCGGCTTGAGGGCCGCTCACGCTGGCTGCCAGCTACACATGGTAGCCCATGGCAACCCCCTACGCCATTGCCGGTGACTCACGGCAACCCAGCTCCAGGTTGAGCTGTTGTTCAGCATCTAGCTGTAGAGGGCAGTGTCACTGGCCCTCATATGTCGGACCTGAACCAGGGCCCTCTGGCGTCCCAAGCCAGCTCTTAACCAATGGGCCACTCGGCCGGCCCCCTTACTTAATTTTCTTGATTATGCTGTTCACTATCTGCATTTATCTTTTTAATATTTTTGTCATTTGGTATATCTTATATTAGAATATCAGCCTTATGAAATGGGGGACCTTGTCTGGCCATTTTAATTCCCAGCACTGTATTCCCAGCACAAAGAACATTGCCTGACACATGATAAGTGCTCAATAAATAAACAAATAGATAAACTTTGTAGCCATATTTGTTTTAATATAACACTGTTACCTCACAACTTTGACCCTAGGAAAACATGCCTTGTTTTCCCCATGGCTCTGTGTGTCCATGGCTTTATTACCTCATTCCTTACTTTGAGAAGCTTTGCTACTCCTTTCACCTACACCAGCCACTGTTAAAAATTAACAGTCTCCAATGCCCTTCAGAATGAAAAGAAGGACAATAGTATAATTGAATAAACATCAGTGAGGAAGCTCATCAGTAAATTATCTATATAGGCCAAAACAAAAATAGAGATGCTGTCATAAAAATCTCCCACACACTTGAGTATTTGGGTTGACCCTTGATTTAAATAAACAAGTGTACTTTCCTGATGTGGCTTATAAAAGGTAATACAGTATTATGTGAAGAGAAATGAGACAAAGGCTTGAGTCTCCTTTGAAAATATGTAAATCTCTGATAGGTCATCATTTTAGACCACACACAGACTGTCCTACAAGGAAAAGCACAGGAAAGAAAAGCAGCATAAAGATTTCTACCCTTTTTAGTGTTTATCCAAAATAGAGTTTAGAAGATAGTCCCAAGAGAGCAATACTCTTTTCTAACCACAGAATAATCTTTCTTGAAATTATGTAAAGTTTTTTTCTTAAGTGAAACATTGTGAAACTTAGTCTTAATTAATCCAAATGTATTTCCTAATGTAAGAATATGTGCTGGGGAAGCCGGTTAGCTCGGTTGGTTAGAGCGCAGTGCTCACAACACCAAGGTTGCCAGTTTGATCCCCGCATGGGCCACTGAGTTGCTCCCTCCCTAACTAGATTGAAACTACTACTTGACTTGGAGCTGATGGGTCCTGGAAAAAACACACTGTTTCCTAATAAAAATAATAAAGAAAAAGAAAAACGTTCACATAATATCAACATAATATTAAAAAAAAAAAAGAATGTGGGCTGCATAAACTTTACTGAGCATTTAAAAGTGGAAAGTAGAGTATAATTATTACTCATTTGCCTCACCTTGTTTCCCTTATTTAGAATTTGTTTTCAAATATGGAAACGCTTTTGTATCCTAAGATAATCGTAGGGAACAGGTCATTCATTGGCTAAGTTAAAGTTTAGCGGTTCATGAATTAAGGGTTATCTCAATCTAACCTATTACCATGCTCATTTCTGCTGTTAATTTTTACTAGGTCTCTGCTTGTCCCTTACCTGTGAAAGGGATAGTGTTCTAGTCACTATTGTAGACAGATTAGAAAATCTTAAAAAATAGGTCATTTGCCCTTGGTCTACCTACTTGATTATCTGTAAACAAATGATGTTGAAAAGATTTGGAATTTTACTGTGTATTGAAAACAATGCAACAGTTTTTGCTAAATCGGTTGTGAATGGGGTCATTCCAGAAAAAAAAAATACAAAAAAGAAACATCAACAATTAGACATGAGATTTTAATTACAACAAAACTTTTTTCTCTTTAAATAACTATGGAAGATAAAATAAACTTGTTTTCTTTTTCTCTACTCCTTGCCCATTATTAATGAATTAGAATATGCCAGAAGTAAATTTAAAGTAACCCTGAGTGTCATCCTTATCACTTTAGGACAAGAATAGTGAAGTTACCACATATATTGCTGACTAAGTCCTACTTGCTACATAATAACTCTAAATAGTGGAAGCTGGATGGGACCTGGTTAGCCTGTGGCCTGGGCTTTGGCCATCTCTTCCAACACCAGTTGCACACTGTTATTCTGTGAAGCTAATTTGGCAAGCTCTGATCCTTATTTTGTGCTCATTCCAGCAAACCCAGTCCCTATGGTACTAAACGCTGCCACTGTCAGTCTATAGCAGTGACTGCTTTTAGGGCTGTCTGCTGTATGGCATGTCCACCAGGCATCGGGAGAGCCCCCAAAGAAGAGAGGCCTCTTTGGCTCTGTAAGGGTAAATCAAACTCAGGAGGAAGGCCCAGGCAGGAGGGCTTAGCACAGCACAGGAAGGCTTTAAACATTCTCAAGTGTGATGAAAAAGAAAAGAAAAGCCTGCAGGCATCAAGGCTTTACCACAAAGGAGTGATGCATCCTGGGAGGTAATACCGCTGAGGGGTGAATTTTGGGGGTAATGGGACACCTCCCCCCACCCTCCTCTTTCTAGTGACAAGGTTGTGGGGCGTGGCTGGCATGAGGAGCAGGGGATGAGATAGGGGCGGGGAGGTGCTGACTTACTTTACTTCCTTGCGCTGCAATTTAAAACAACAGATAGAACGGAACAAGTGAGCCAGATCAAACTTTTTTTTTTTTTGCAATGAGACAGGTATATATTATTAAAAAAAAAATCAACATAGAAGTCTTGAAAACAAGGAAACACGGGGAGGAAATGGGGCAGGGGAGAACATAATAGAAAAATGGAGACACTCTTTCTAGAGGGCAACAGCAAGGGCCACCGAGGGCGGAACCCTTTCCTGGCAGCACAGACCATACAGAGCAAGGCAGTGCGACAACTGAGGTGCCAGCCATGGAGGAGGCAGGAAGTCCATGAGGCAGCAGAGCGCTGATGTAAATCCCGGGCTGTTGGGTCTCCTCTCACCTCACAGGCTCTGCATCCCTCTTCTCTGAAAGCCCCTTCACTAGGTGTGAGGAGAGGGCAAAAAAAAAGGGGGAGAGGGATCACGAGGGGAGGGCCTTCCTTAAATACTTGGTGGAGGTTTGATCCTCAGCTCACCAAGAGAACTGAACAACGCGGCTTCTATTAGAGATGAGAACAAGTACCTATTGTGTAGCCTTCAACAGCTCTAAGTGTTTCTTCTAGAGATAATTAATTTAATTAAAATGGTCCCTGAAGCCAAACTGAGCTTCATATCAAGCACTACACACTCCCTCCACATCCCAGCACAAGGCCATTCAGAACTAGGGAGCCGTCAGCCGTGTAACCGAGCAGACACGCTGGGCCTGGACCCCTCGCACAAGCTGGCTTTCCTTCCCTTGGAAGGGAGGTCCCAGGACAGGGGCCAGACAGGAGGCTCTTCCTAGGCTGAGGAGAGTGCCCTTAGGTCTGATGAAGTTAAAGAAAAGATCCTTAATCTGTAGATTTAGTTCCAAAAATGATGGGGGCATTTTTCCCATCCTGGTGATTTAAGGGAGAAATTTGACTTACTGACCGCATCCAAACCACTGGTCCTCAGGATAGCCTCAGTAAATATACATTGAGCAAAGGAGTGAGTAAATGAATGAAAACCAGTCCCTTTGGGGGCTTTTCAGCCTGTTGCCTTCCGGATTAAGGAAGGAACCTGAATAGCATTTGATCTTAGATCAAAACTAACAAACTGTCATGTGTCACAAGGGGACATAATAAGACCCTGTGGCACTGGATGGTGTTTGTTTTGTTTTGTTCTGTTTTTTATGGTGGATATAATTCGACATGTTTATTCTATACCCTGAGGCAGGCACAGTCTAAGAGGCCGCATCGTATAGCCGTTTAGCAAGCGGACTATCGAGTCAGAAAGACTGGGTTCCCTAGCTCCCTCCTTTTCTTGTAATATGACCATGGACACCTTTTTAAACCTCTCTCAGCCTCGTCTCTTCATATATAAAAAAAGAATGGAACAAAACCTAACTCATAAGGTTGCTGTGAAGTTTAAGTAAAATGTGTCATTCCTTCAGCATGTACTGTGTGCCAGGTGTGTCTTCTAGGTGTTTGGGATACATCACTGACCAGGATAAAGATTCTTGTCTTTATGATGCTTGTAGCCTAGCCAGGGTAGAGGGATGGGAGGCCAACAAAAAAACTGTACACATAGTAAAATACATATACAATATGTTAGGAGTTCTATCTGCTAAGAAAATAGTAGTGCCTGGTAACTATTATTCCAAAGACCGAGTTGGGTGGTATAGAAGGGTGGGAGTGGGTTTTAATTTTATAGGGTAGATGAGGATAGACAGGGTAGGCCTCACTGAGAAGGTGGTGCTTGAGCAAAGACTTGAAGTTGAAGAGGGAATAAGCCGTATCTCGAGACAGAATGTTCTAGGCAGGGGGAACGGCCAGTACAAAGGCCAGAGGGCAGGAGTATCCCAGGCATGTTTGAGAGCAAAGAAGGGGGTGAAGTAACTGCAGAGCAGGTCCTCTAGGAGCTTGTGGCTATTGGCAGTACCTGGAGTGAACCAGCAGCTCATGTCAATCACAGGCAATTGAGCGCCATCTATCAAATTTGGTGAAACCTTCCAGGTCAGATAAATTTGAAGGAGGTCAGGTTGTATTCATTTAAAGTTTTAATGCAAGTATTTATGAATCACTGCATCATGTAATTAAATTCAAGTTTATTTTTATAATAGGTGTGTCCCAGTAGATATTAAGCCATGACTTACTTTGATGACCTGATGAGGCTGATTTTTAATTTAATGCATAACATCATTTACATATAGTGCACTTTCAAAATACTGAAAAAAAAAACAAAGTGAGTCCTTGAAGTAGATTAAGTACATTCCCTGCTGAGGTTGCTCTGTTATCTTAGCAAATCCTTTCTTTGTAGATAAATGTCAGCCCAACTTTGTCCAATTATCACATATTCCCCAGGGAAGCTTTCCAATATGGAATTCACTTTCTAGAAGTGAGCACAATTGTAAAGAGTGGAGCAAAACCTCAAATACTAAGGAATGGAATGTTTTTGCATTCTATTTCTTTTCTATAAGTAATGATCAGATATGCCTGTTTTAAACTAAAAAGGCCCAGGGACTTCATCAAACCCATCTTCAGCCCAATTCGTGCTGCTGAGCTTCTAGCCACATATCCAGTTGCATTGCCACTTGGATTTGAGTTTGATTCAACAATTTGTTCAAACTTATTTGACATATGACTTTTGTACTTCAAGATGCTCTTCTACCCTTCCTTTCCTTCTTCACTTAGCTCAGTGTTACCCATTCTTTAATGTGCAGCTTTGGTGACAACTTCTTAAGGAAGCCTTTCCTGTCCCTGCTGCCACCCTCACTCCCAAGACTAGGGTGGGTGTCCTTCCTCCCTGCTACTATGGTAACATGTGTCCCCCATTGTAGCAGATATCTCTTTAGTGCCCAAATACCTGTCTTAATCTCTTACTGGGCCATCAGGAGGGAGGGATGTGTCTGTCTCACACTACATTGCTTTTTCAGGGCTCCCGGTGTTAGACCAACAAAAGGGTAAGTTTACAGTTCTGGAGGTAGGTCTTTGCACTGCAAACCCAGGGAAGGATAAAACAAAGCAAGCTTTAATCCCACTTTGCTTTTCTTGAGGCCTAGAGGGAAAAAAGGAGGTGGACCCTGGCTGGAGAGAACAGTTAAGAATTACAGCTCCTCACCAGTCCAGGCAGGAGCATGCGTGTTGATGTCAGAGGAAGGTGGGCTTGTTCTTGCCACTGATTAGTCCCTAGGGAAACGAGGTTCTTCATCTCGTCAGGGCAGAGGCAGCACTAATCTTAGGAGGCCTCGGCGTGTGAAAGAAGAAAAGGGATAAAAGGCAGTCATTCAATAATACGACAAATACAAATAGTTGTATCCATCTAGGGAGCCCCAGGGCATCCTCCTTGAGGGGCCTGGGCTCCCTAAGCAAAGATTGCAGGGGCTCAGATCAAATAAGACAGCCATCTGGCCTTATTTATGGGGTCACCCATGTGCTTCCCTGATTCTTACTAAGCCAGGGGCTGGTCTGCCCAGGCACACACTTTTAAAGACCTGCCATTCCTCTACAGACTAAACACTAAACGCTAACCACATTCTTACACTTCAAACATAACATGGGCTCCTAAACTCTAATTGCTGTATCACAATCAAATTGTACCAGACAGCAGTATTTTTCAAATGCACAGGTTTCAACTAATTTAGGGAATTGATTGTCTGATGATATTTGCTTAGTGGGCGGTGTGTGTGTGTGGGGGGAGTCTAGACTCTCCAAAAGAGGATGCCATAGTGTTTGGTATAGATGCTTGGTAAATACTTGTTATATTACAGAATCAATGCCTTGGAAATTACAGAATCAATGCCTTGGAAATTACAGAAGCTTTGTCATTTATCCTTTCCTTTCTTACATTGCTCCTTAGGTTAAGCATGAAGAGTTCATAGCAGATGACTTTAGATTTCTCTGTGTGCAGGAATGAAGTCATTGATAAGTGCACAGCTGAGTCTCCCTCCTTGGCTGAAGAGTCCAGCCGTGATCCCCCACCCCCACCCCCAACTATGATCATGATTTATATGAATGGGGGAGCGGGGACATAGTTGCTTCAGAGTAGCCTCGAGCTTTGCTACTCAAAGTGTGATTCCTGGGCAACTAGCATGAGCATCACCTGGGAGTTTATTTGAAATGCAGAATTTCAGGGGCTACCCCAGAGCCCCTAGTGCAGAATCTGCATCTTTAACAAGATCTTCAGATTTTTAAGCACGTTCAAATTTAAGAAACACTGTTCTAGAAAGTCAAAGGAGAATCAGAACTTGAATCCCACACAAAGATTACTAGGAAGATAGCTGCAAGAAAAGCAGAAAGGGCAGTCTTGAAGGGGAACTGGAACCCAGAAAGAAAGAAGTTAATGCAGCCAGTCCAAGGGTGGGAGGGGGTCCCCGGAAAATCAGAAGTGACCTGTGGGTTATACCAGCCTTAGAGCTGGAACTCAGAGAGGAACTAGCAGGACCCAAACCAGTTATGGAGTATCAAGTTAGAGTTTGGGGTGGGGGGTGGGGTCCTGGCTTTGGGCTCAGACAAGGTTCAGAGGCAGACATTCCTTGGAATTCAAATCTTGGTCGTTACCTATGTTGCATAAGAAACCATCGCATGTTTTAGTGGTTTAAAACAGCAACTGTTTGTTTCCTCATGATTCTATGTGTTGGCAATTTAGGCAGGGCTCTGCCCCATGTGGTGTGGACTGGGCTCACTCATGCTCCGTGGGGCCGATCGGCTGGAGGGGTGTGGCTGTCCAGATGGCTTCTCTGGCCTCATATGCATATGTCTGGTTTAGCTGGAAAAGCTGGGGTGCCTGGGCCTCTAACTCCATGAAATCTCAAGGAAGCAGTCATCCAAGAAGGCTAGAGCAGAAGCTGCAAGACCTCCTGAAGTCCAAGCTTGAAAGTCACCTCTGCTACAGTCTATCAGTCAAAGTTAATCACAAGGCCAGTCTGGTGGGATGAGCTTCGGAGAATATTTGACCAGCTCACACTGCCGTGTACTGGCTCTTTGACCTACTTAACCTTTCTGAGCCTCAGTTTCCTTTTCCTTTAAAATGTGAATAATGATGCCTTTTCCATAGGGTCATATTATATGAGACAAAAGGCTCTTGTGAGTCGCATGTAATTAGCACATGCTAATAATAATAGTAACTATTATTATTAATACATAGCTGAAATTTGTGTCCTCTCTCCATAGCCTTCTTCCCAACTCTGCATAGGAAGTACTTTTAAAATGACAAAAGCATTAGATTCTCACTGGCAGGCTTGAAAAAAGGCA
>NW_017731403.1:1385576-1415147 GCF_001890085.2 Hipposideros armiger
AGAGAGAGAGAGAGAGAGAGAGAGAGAGAGAGAGAGAGAGAGAGAGAGAGAGAATGAGCTGAGGACCCATGATTGCTAAAAGAGACAGAAGGACTTTAGTTAGGGAAAAGTAGTTACTTGCTGTGCATAATTTATAGAAATTCGGGGCCAAATTTACTCTTCAGCCCTAATACCATCAACGATTCAGACTCTTTATTAGAAATGAAGAATCTTGCTCCTCAGCCCAGACCTACTGCATCAGAATCTGCACCTGAATGAAACCCTAGGGGATTCAAATGCACACTGAAGTCTGAGAAGCAATATCATTTTAAAGACAGCCACTTGCCACCCACTTGGTCTGCTGTGTCTGAACTTAGGGGGAGCCCTTTGGGAACAAACAAAACCACTTATATTTGAGGTGGCCCTGATGGGAAAAGGAAGAGAGCACATGTCAATCTTCCCTCATCTTGTGAGACAAGGTGGGTCACTTGAAGGGGGAGAGTTTGATTTGGGGACATCAAATGATAGGCAGAGCCTGACAAAGGGAAGGGAGATATGCAGAATTTCATTCAGATATTTATAAGAGCCATCTGGAAGAATAAGAAAAACATTTGGAATAGAACCAGGAATAAAATGATTCTAGCCAATAAAGTGGTAAGTGATCAGGTGGGACCCAGATTGTCGATATCCCTGTTAATGATGTGGCTTGAAACTGGGAGAGACCAACACCCTCAAAAGAGTTCACTATGTTGTTGGTTATTGTCATGGAGAATAAAATTCCATACCTCAGCCCAAAACCTCTGGCCAATATGAATGCTCATTGCACTAAAAAGGTGACCGCCTCCACTTGTTTGGGATGGTGTAACTGATTTCTTAATGGAAATTTTAATCCTATTAAGATTTAGAGTTAATAGAGAGATGGTGAAGTAAATCAGATCCACAGGGTTAGCATTTTTGTGTACGTTCAGGAAGAGATTTTTATAATCTTGAGGATGCTGTGTATTGTGTGGTATTTCAAATATTTGTCAGGTAGGACTGGACCTGTTAGAGAATTATGATCCCAATTTAAAGAGTGTAATTTGCCCTTTTTAGCTGAAACATAAAAGACACCTTTAAAAACCCTTTGACTCTGGTTCTAAACCATTTTGGAATGCTTAGGAGGACTTGAGATTTACTATAGTTACATTTTGCTAGAGTCATGTAAGTACCTCAGAATATTTTGCTTGTTAGAAGCATTTGAAGTGCTAAAAAAGATCCAAAGATTAAATATATAATGCAGCTTGGAATTTTTAATGAAATTTAATTAATTGAAGATGCAACTGACATTGTTTAGGAGAATTTAGTTCCTGCAGCTTTAGTTAACAGAACTTTAATCCCCTTGAAATGATGGTTAACATTTACTCGATTTATCAATAGAATACTAAGGTTCCTATGTTGAACTTTAAAGCTTAAAGAGAATTAGGTTTCAGAATTTGTTAAAATTTGTTCCTCTAATAACAAATTTTTTATTAATTTAAAAACTACCTGCAAATAGCTTTCACTATGCTCTAAAGCTTCCTTTAAGACACCAAAAAACTCATGTTGACATAAATCATTCAAATTGTCTCCAGTATCTGATAAGTCTAAACACTTTAAAGTCAAGGACATTTTTGTTATAGTTGTGAAGTGTGGGCACTTCTCTTGTACTAAGACTTTCAAAGGTGTAACCTTCAGGTTTACTGATAAAATTCTCTCATATACCGTCTGCAGATAACTGGCCCACACAAGTGGCCAGTGCTCCCACAGTCACTGCCACCACCAAGCATTTGTCCAAGTCCCCTCTGTTTCACACCCAGATACTGGTGACAGGCAGGAGAGGAAAACCACCCAATGGGCCAAAAGGATGAAGTTTTTCCATGATGTCTGCTGATCAGTTTGACTGATTAGAACCACAGTTGGCTCACATTTCCCTCTCAAAAAGCCCAGAGCTCACGTCTATATTACAAATTGCAAATGGCGTGTAAAATTCTGTTCAAAATGCTTGGTATTCTGAGGATTGTATTTTTCTGTGGCATGAGACCGCCTTCCCACTGATGGTGACGTCAGAGAGCCAGCTAGATATCTGAATTTAAGGAAGACTTGCGCTTCCACAGACTGCCCCAAAATATCTCTCTTTCACATTTGGATTCTGTTGGCTCTTCTGAGGACTAAAAACAAACAAACGAACAAACAGACAAAAGCAAAAAAAAAAAAAAAGTTTCACCATCACCCTTTCCTATAGAAATCACTCTGCCCCCAAGGGATTGTTAAATCCTGCTGGCTTAATAATGGAAGTCATCTTGAAACTGGTCTATGGAAGCCCCACTGGATGCTTGATGTTGACAAGTCTTGAGGTTTCTACCTTTGTGAAGAATCTGAGCTAAGGAGACTGCGAAGGAAGCTCATAGGAACAGCATATTTTTTCCTTAATTCAGTATGGTGAAAGGCAAGCTCTTAAGGCCTTTGCTTTTAAATTGATGTACCTGATGTTGAATTTTTCGTTATTGTTGTCATCTTCTCTGTCCCCTTCTTCTTCTTTTTTTCTTTTAATTTTTAGGTAACAGTATGTTTTTCCCAGGACCCATCAGCTTCAAGTCCAGTCGCCATTTTCAATCTAGTTGTGGGGGGCGCAGCTCACCATCCCATGAGGGAATCAAATCGGCAACCTTGTTGTTAAGAGCATGCGCTCTAACCGACTGAGCTAACCAGCTGCCTCCTCTGCCTCCTTCTTATTGAAGGCTTTCCCTAGTTTCTCCTTTAGTACCTCCTTATATCACATAATATTGTAATTTGTGTATACTTATTTATCTACCTTCACCCCAGAATACCGCAGAGCAAAGCTTGTGTTTTATTCATCCTGTATTTACTTGTGGCTCCTTTCAAAGCCATCTGCACATTCTAAGTGCTCAAGAACTACTTGTGGAGTGAACAAATGAATGAGCTCTAATAGCCACTACTTATGTTAGAAATATTTGCACAAAGAATAGGGCAGCGTTGTTTTCTCAGTTTGCTTAAAGTTCTGACATTTTTTTCTACTTAAAATTTTAAGTATAGGATTAACTCTCATCTCATGGCTATAGTGTTTGATTAAATATGTCCATGTTTTATAGGTAAGGTCTACTCTTAATTATCCATTCTTGTGGAGAAAGAATCATAGAACTTATATGGAATAGGTCTCAGATATTATCTAGTTAGATAATAATCATAGTAATACCTATGATTTATTAAGCATTTACTATATGCACAGTATTGTATATATGTTATCTGTGTATACATTATAGCACTGTATATACATTATCTCATTTAAGGATTGAAACAACCCTAAAAGGTATGTGTAATTATTATTCCCACTTGACGAATCAAGAAAACATGATCCAAGAGGTTACATAACTTGCCCCAGTGGCAAAGATCATCAAATAGTTTTATATCTGACTTTGGTCATAGCAGATTTATCTTTGCAATACATTTTATTCAAGCTAAAATGAATATCATTTTATATTTTTAGAAAATAGGAATTGATGATGGCAGGAAGTGGATCAGAAGTAGTCGAAGCCAGCAGGAGATTAAACTTAGTTTCAGGTTATGCTTTCATTCTCTCCTCTACTCATTGCCCTGACTCTTCCCTACCAGGCGCCCACCTCCACCCCCGAGATGGGTGCTAGGATGAACAATGACCTCCTCATTGTCAGCGCTCATCAACACTTGGCCTGTCTGGCAGGGGACTTTGTTGTTAAAGTCCTTTTTCATGAAAACCCTGTTCTCCCCTGGTTTCTGGACTCCTGCTCCTCTTTGCTGTCTCTTCTTTCTATGCCCACCTTTAAAGAGTGGTGGCTTAGTCTATTCAGGCTGCTATAACAAAATGCCACAGACTGGGAGGCATAAACAACAAACATGTATTTCTCACAGTTCTGGAGGCTGGGAAGTCCAAGATCAAGGTGCTGGCAGATTTGGTGTCTGGCGAGAACCTGCTTCCTCGCCAGACACCAAAGTGATGACCTCTTCTCACTCTCTTCTCACTGTATCCTCACATGGTGGAAGGGATAGGGTGCTCCCTGGGGTTTCTTTTATAAGGTCACTAATCCCACTCATGCGGGCTCCACCTTATGACCTAAGCGCCTCCCCAAGGCCCCACCGCCTAATACCATCACAGTGGGGGTTAGGATTTCAACATATGGACAAACATTCAGTCCGTGACAGCTGGGGTTCTTTAACCCTGTTTTAGCCTGCATTTAGTTAATTATACACCATCCCTGAGTGATTTTACTGAATCCAGTGGATTCAACCACTATCCCTATTCACCTAAGTATAGAATAGTTCTAATGATAATTATCAAATCTGTACTTCCTGAACTCCCAGATCTCTGGTGCTCATACTCTACTGACAGACATTTCCAGACCAAACATCCCCACATGGATATCCTACAGTGCCTTGAACTTGGCATGCCCAAATGCACAAATCAACTCTTCCCTCATTCCCTAGTCCATTCTTCTCCTGAATGCCCCCTCTTTATTGATGGTACCATTCTCCACCCATGTGCCCATGTAGGCAATCTAGCTCCTCTCCCCTGTGTACAATTGGTATCTTGTCAAAGCCATGCCCTAATTCTCTCTGGGACCTGTTTGTTCTCCATATTCACTGCTCTGCAGACTCAGCATCTCCTGCTTGGACCATCCTAAGAGTCTCCTAAGTCTTCCTCTCTTCAGCCTTTTTACCTGCAAATTCATGCTGTAGGAATAAATTTCACAGACATCAGCAGTGCTATATTACTCTTCATATGAAGACAAGGGCTGTGCCCCTTGAATGGGCATTCAAGGCCCTCTGTCCTCTGGCTCCAGCTTCCTGTCGCTTCACCCCTCTGTAGTCACCCCGAGTTCTGGTCCTACCTGACTTTTTGCAGTTCCGCTTTCTGGCCATTTGTGTGCCCTTTTTGTGGTTCCCTCCATCTAGAATGCCCCTGACTCCTGCCCCATGGAGAACTAATACCCCGTTGTAAACCTAGACATTCCCGAGGCCTCCAGTGGGAATTGGTGCTCTCAGACTGCGAGGAGCTGGTACAGGGTCCGACTTGGTCTCCGTTGCCTTTATATATGGCACAGAGAGGCCCTAGGAGATGCCAAAAGAGAAGTGAAGTTAACAAGTTTCTTCCCCAATGCTTGAAGCAATAAGGTGTCATGAGGAGTTTGCTTATGTATTAATTCCAAGATTCACACTGAAGGGTACTTTTCACAGGCCCTCAGACTCACTTTTTCCTCTTGCTAGATCTCTCCCTGGGCCTTGGCATGAGGGAGGTAAATTCACTCATAGTGGGAACAAGGCGGCCATTTAGAGCCTCCTGCCGTCCTTTCGCAGCCTCTCCGGCTGGCCTCAGGATCTTGGCTATGCTATTGCTCCAGAAGCTGGCACCCAGACCCCCACTCTCCACCCCCTGGCATGAGAAAATGAAGCTGAGAAGCAAATACATTGACTTTCTTTAAAATGTCACTTCTGGAAATGATCTGCCACCTTGCAAAGAGATCACCATTGTTACACAACATCTTGAACGATAGCAGCCTTCTAGAGGATTAAACTGCTATCGATCTTTCATTTTTAAGAACACTTTCGATTTGGAACATAGAATAGTAAATTGACACCATGACAGAAACCAAATAAAAGATTAGTGTGATTAAAGGAAAACTACCACCAATTAATTTAATCTAGACTAAAAAACTGCAAAATGGTTACTAATACTTACCATAATTACAATGACATGAAGTCGCCTTTTGGGGTTGTTTTTGTTTCTCAGTAAATGGGATTTAAGTAACATACCCTACGAAGATGATGAATCTAACTGCATGCCTACCAGGTGCAAGAATTCTATTTGTGTGGCATGAACAGAGCTGCTAATCCCTCACTCGTTCTTTTCTGTGTGGCAGCTAAACATTTCCTGGTGTGCCCTGTAATAACAGGCAGCTGTCCTGTCAGCTCCACTGAGAAATGAGATAATAAGGCAGGCAAATGATGTCCTTTATGTCCCGAATCTACCGCTTCCTGCAGTTTTCTTCTCAAAGGCTTTAAGTAACAAGACTCTGGGCAATGTTCACACTGTTTCTTCTTCTAAAAAAGTTTGTCCAAATTCTTGGTGAATGTCATTTCCCTTTGGGACATTTGGTGGACAAAGAGGGAGCCTGCTTCATTGCACCAAGACAGAAGGCTTCCAAAAAGCCTCTGAATGGGGTTTGTGAATGGAAATCCTCCCCCGTCCAAGAAGCCAGTGAGGTGATCACAGCTGTGGCCAGTGTCTGGAGGGATGGGGTTGGCTCCGCTAGGAGACAACTGAGGACCTTACTGTTGTGCCACTGGGATAGCTGGCCCTTTTAGAAGCTGTAGCAAGAGTGGCACTCCTGAAAAAGGCTGCTTGGTGGCCTCCTGGCTGGGGTGGGTAGGATCGTCTCATCCTGGGGAGCCCAGGGGTGCACAGGGTCCGAGCTGTGTGAGGAGTCCTGGAGGTCCTTTGTATGTAGCCTGCATTTAACTAAAGAGGAAGTTGAGGCTGTATGGCCAGAGGCTAGAGTTGGAACTTGAACTAAGGTTCCCCGATGGCCAGTCTGGTGGTGGTGCCTTTTGCTAAGACCAAGATGCAGCTCTTGGCATTCTTTACAATCACAGTGACCCAAGACTGAAAACATATTGAATCCTCCTAATTTCAATCCTATTTATAATGCAGAAGAAGGTTAACATTCAAAGAACATATATTTTATAATATGGGTTTTCAGGGACTCAATTATTTATCTATCTATCATCTATCTATCTATCTATCATTCATTTATTCATTCATTCATTCCTCACTGGGCAGGGATTAGAGAGGCAAATAAGTCACTGATTTTGCTGCCTGCAGTGATTTCAGGAGGTAGCAATAACCAGAGAGACACATTCCAAACATTCTAGACACAGGGTCGTGTGTGTAGGCGGGAAGAGCTAGCTGTCTGAATGGATCCATAAACTCTTAAACAGCCCCAGAGAAAAATACGTGTTTCACTTCATCAGTGTATTCCAGTTCTACAGACTCTTGTTTTTCCTGTGGAAGAAGGACCCCATTTCTGTAAGGAAGTTCGTCTTCTTTCCTGCTCTTTACTGGAATGAACCTTAAAGTAGCCGCAGGACAAGCACTGCCCTGGGGGCTGGGGACACAGTGCCCACAGTTAGCCCACTGGCCTGGGGGGCCTGTGCAGCCACCTGGGCTCAGGGGCTGAGGCTGCAGGACGGCTGTTGAGCCGAGCTCTGTCTTGAAGGGCCCCAGCCAGGCTTCAAGCTGGGCCAGGGTTGTGAGCAGCTCTGCAGGGAGGCACCCTCTGGGGAAAAGAGGAATTCAGAAATGGCTGAAGGAGTTCACTTTTTGCTGTCTCCCCAATCCCTGAAGGAATGTGATCAACATAAATTCTAAGCGGCATCAAGAGGCTGTCTTGACTCGATAGCACTGCGGACCCACCTTTCCTGCAGGAATAAAGCATTCTTCACTCAAAAGTTCCTCTCGCTCCAAATTTTCTTCTTCTTTCATTCCTATTTTTAGGAAATAATTACATATCCAATATTTATTGAGCACTTATTATGTGCTCAAGCACTGGTTCAATCGCCTCACAAGTAGTAACTCACCAAGTCCTCATAACAACACAATAAGGCATTTCTGTTATTATCCTCATCTTACAGATGAGCAAACTGAGGTTCAGAGAGGTTGAGTAATTTTTCCAAAGTCACTAATTTATTATTATAACTCTTGTAGGAGCGGATGATGGATTTATTTTAAATTTTCTAGAAATGCGCTGTCCAAGACAGTAGCCATGAGCCACAAGCAGTCATTTAAATTAACATCTAAATTAATTAAATTAACATTCTTTTCCTCAATAGCACTAGTTTCATTTCAAGAGCTCAATAGCCACATATTGCTAGTGGCTACCCTATTAGCGCAGACATAGAACACTTCCACCATAGAAGAAAGTGCTAACGGACAGCACTCCCCTAGAAAATTTTTGACTTTCTGTAATTTTATTGTCTATTACAGGCCAAGAACATTAACAAAAACAAGACGTTCTGTTAAATGTATAGTAAATGCAGTGTAACTTCTGAAGATTTTTCACGTGATATTTATAGACTGAAAAAAATTTCTTCCTGGGAAGACATTTCTAATGCAG
Source organism: Hipposideros armiger (assembly GCF_001890085.2). Classification (NCBI taxonomy): domain Eukaryota; kingdom Metazoa; phylum Chordata; class Mammalia; order Chiroptera; family Hipposideridae; genus Hipposideros; species Hipposideros armiger. The sequence continues at coordinate 1,393,739 of NW_017731403.1, forward strand.
TGAGTGAAAAAAATTTAAATATCACTGAAGTATGGAAAGTAGAATGCATTTTTGTTAAAACATACACATGTACACACACGCATACACAGAGAACCACCTGGAAGGACACGCCACCCATCGCTAACATGGTCATACTTCCTGCAGAGTAGATGGGAGGGGGATGATGTGTAGGTAGAGATAGATTTCCTTTTATAGATTTGTTTTATTTAAAAATTTTTTTTACAACATTTATGACTTGTTTTGATAATAGAAACATTTCTAGGAAATATAATTTATTGAATGCAAAAAAGATAGGAAAAGTGCCTTGTAAACTATTTTGATTTGGTGTTTGAGTGATATGGTCTCCATATTCACAATTTTAAAAGTGCTACCCCACCTTGAGGACAATTGTGTTTCGAGAGAAGACTAACTCTGTTAAGTTCAAAGACAGAAGCTGTGTGAGGAGAGAACTTCAGGTGTCAGGAACCAAGCAGGACCCAGGAGAGAACCAGGGTCCCTTCCTCACACGTGGGACCTCACCACATGGACCCCTCCTCTGTTCTCTACAACCCAGTTGCACCTGTGGTTCCCCTGCCACCATCCAGGACACCCACGGTCACAGGCTCCTTCAGCTCATCCTGGGATGTACAAGGGGCAGAGAGCTTAGGGGAAGGTTGGGGGGAGCGAAAGGCAAGTTGGGGAGCAGTGCATGCAGAGGCCGATGTGCTTCAGCAACACAGAGTTTGTGATGCATGTCAGGACCTGCTCTGTTCCTTTGTCACCCACGCTTGTAACGCCCCATGGCCAGAGCTGATCAGGAGTAAGCTGTATGAGACAGGCACTGCCCTTACCTGCTCAGCTGAGCACATGGCCTCCCCCTCACCTCGACATACCCTCCTGCATTTTCTTCAGGCTTTTCTCTTTTCCAAAATAAGGCAAACTCCAGCCTTAGTGCACACACACACACACACACACACACACACACACACACACACACACACACCCCTACATGTTCGTACTACCTAAAAAACACTTGCAAAAACAATTTAAAAAGAAAAGGAAGAAGGAAGGAAGGAAATCTGCACCGTGGTAAATTCTCCTGAATCTATACCTGTTGGCTCTGCGGTCAGATGCTAACTAGTGTGGCTGTGCCCTCCAGTCACCAGTCACCTTATAGCTGTGCCAGCTCGCCCGTTTCCCTGTGGAGCGTAGCTGGGTGTTTTGCTCTCACAGCGACAGGCCAAAGGAGACTTCTCAGACAGGCTTCTCAGAGCACATGCTAAATGCGCAGGCCATTTGTAAGCACAGTGGGAGTGGCTGAGGACTGAGAAAGGCCTGATAGGGACAGCAAGCTGGAGTTGATTTGGTCTTGATGGCTCCCTGGTGGCAGAGGAAGCTGTCCCCCTCTTCTTTCCTCACCAGTGTGGGCAGACTGCCCAAGGAGTCGGCTGAGGAAAAGACCAAAGTGCTGGTCGCCTGCACGTCCTTTCAACATGTAGCACATTTGTGGTTTATAGCTTCTGTCAAGGGATTGAAAGGCCTGAGGTTCAAACTCTCAGGGTCTCGAGGGAAAAGAAAAGGACTCTTAGTAAGAAAACATTCCTAGCAGCTCATCGCGAAGGATGCATTTATGAGGCCCCAACTCTTGACCCCTGTGTGAGAAAGCGTGTCACTAAGTAGAAAACCGGAAGGCATATGACCCCAGTCCCCGATGACAAAGTCCTTGCTGGACTCGGCCACACAAATTGCTCTGCTCCAGCTGCTGAGGCAGCTCGCGAAGGCCCTGAGGGAGGCCGGGCTGAGAGGGCCCCTCCGTCCAGAGAGGCGGCACTGAGAGGCCTTTCAGTGCTTTTCTGTGAGAAATGCGTGTCTGGGATGTGGAGTTCAGAATATGTGGCATTCAAGAGCCTGGGGAGCCGTGAATGATGGGGGAGGAAAGCCTGCTTATTCCAAAGAGAAGAAATCCACAACTTAACTGAAAGAAAACCACAGAGAAAAGATACACCACGTCGCCTTGAAATGCCTTCGCTTCTAGGAAAACAAAACTGTCAGCTAACATTTGAGTTTCTCAAATCCTCACAATATACTTAATATGGGGAGAGAATTACTTGGTATCACTGCTTAAAAACAAACACAGGATTCTTGTCTTAGGCTGTGTGCCCCCGGGACTAAGAACCTTTACTAGGCATCTATATTAGCAGTGGTCTCCTGGTGGCATTTGAATTTTTTCTTGCTAGAGTGTTATCGGGTTCCAATTCCAGTCAGGATATATCTGGAAGGATCAGAAACAGTCCAAACTAAGTGCCAAAGAGGGTGTCCCTCTGTTGGTGACTAAATCAGACTCTCTACCATCTGCTGGGGGTGGGTAGGTGGGTAAGGACTTCCCTGTAATCTCTGCCCACCCATCTCTGCCCTGGACCCAGCTTTCCACTTAGGATTCCATGTAGAAACTCTCCATGAACACTTTTTCAGTGACATTATTCATCACTTAGCAGCCCCTCTCAAGAGTTTTACATTCACATCAGGAATCTTTTTTGGGGGGGAGGGGGGAGAAGGGGATAATCCCCCAAAGTTAAGACATTAAAAAAAAAATCAGGCAGAATTACTGCAGAGCTTCTTTTTATCTCAGTTTCTGGACCAGCACATCCAGTCCTAAATGGGCCGCCACATTCATGGCTGGTCCAGGAGAATTTTAGGCCATGCCTGTGAAAAGCTTAAGAAGTAAAGATCTTGCAAAATGTTTCCAAATATTTTCATTGTAATTCTTTGCAACAATCACGCAGTAGGTCCCTGTAAGCATTTCCTAGAAATAGTATGAGGATGAAGAAGTGTTTGGAGACAGAGCAAGTACAGTCCATTCATGTTATCTGTGGTAGTTACGGTCTGCAAAGTCATGGTGGGCAATGAATTCGCAAACACTGAAGTATTGCTCCAGGGGTGATGTAGAGGCAGTCTCCTTCTGGGCTCTAGTCACAAGGTTTTCATCGGTTAGTCAATACATAATCTTGTTTTTATGTGTGTTTCTGTTTAAAGTCACCTTATTTAATACAGATTCTTATTCCTTCATATGGAACTCTTGGCAAATAGCACTATAACTCATGCCTGAAGGGAGCTAGTCTAAAACACACATTTTCTGCTTAAAGCATGTCACAGCTTCCTTGTGCTTAGGAACACTAAACAGCACATCAGCACCAGGTTTGGGAAGCCATTAAACAGTGAAATCACCAACAAAAAGCACATAAGTGTGAAAAACATGGACTTACATATGAGGTTGGACAGTTAAGTTCACGAACTCATTGTAGAAAAAGTGCTACACATAGCTTATTGCTGAATATCACTATGGTCACCTTCAAAGTACTCCCCTTGGGAAGCTATGCCCCAACACCAGCACCTAGTCCACCCTTCAAAGCAGTTTTGGAACTCTTCTTCTGGAATGGCCATCAGAGCTGTCGTTGTATTACCCTTGATGTCCTGAATGTCATCAAAATGTCTTCCTTTCAATATTTCCTTTATCTTTGGGTAAAGAAAGAAGTCATTGGGGGCCAGATCAGGTGAGTCGGGAATGTGTTCCAATACAGTTATTTGTTTACTGGCTAAAAACTTCCTCACAGACAGTGCTGTGTGAGCTAGTGCATTGTTGTGATGCAAGAGCCATGAATTGTTGGCGAAAAGTTCGTCGTCTAACTTTTTCACACAGACTTTTCATCACTTCCAAATAGTAAACTTGATTAACTGTTTGTCCAATTGGTACAAATTCATAATGAATAATCCCTCTGATATCAAAAAAGGTTAGCAACATTGTTGCATATAGTTCGTGAACTTAATTGGCAGACCTTGTGGACCATGAAAAAGATACTTGTTTACAGTGTGAGAGCTGAAAAAAGAAGGCAGAGCGTCACCTTGTTCAACCTCAGCTGGGATGTGTGGGACTGGAATTTTTCACCACTCTGTACATGTCCGCGGAGAACCACAAAATCTCTGCCACGTATTGATTTTGGGGCTGCAAATGAATTTTGGTGGGTAGGTGAACTCACCAATACAGAATCCATGAGTAATGAAGATCAACTGTGTATCCTTCAGGGTGAGATTTCATTAACCTGGTTCCTGTTACACAATATTTCCCTGATATTCTAAATTCATGTTGTTAGTTTGCTTATAAAAAGGCAACAACCTCTGGGAAAGGGAACACATGTTATTTTAGTAATTTGTGTCTCATGTATCTGTTTATCAGCTTCCTTGATAGAAAAGACCTAGCTGAGATTTAGAAAGAGCAGTATTTAGAGAGTTGATATGGGCTGAGGAGAGTGAAAAGGAACTATAAACGTGGGGAGAGCAAACTATTAAGGCACACTCTAATGTTAGAGTGTGTCTTCATTCTCCCTGAAATATGGTGGGCCACTAGAAGTCTACCCCATCCAGCTCCCTTCCCACCCTCCCCGACACCCCAAAACAATTTGCCAGAATTCAACTGCACTTCAATATTTTGTCCTGTTAATCAGGACTGTTCTCCCCAAATGCAGCTGATTTACTCACTTATGAAAACACTTCCTGCTTATCATTGGGGCTGGAAACATCTGCTCCAAGACTTGGTTTACTCTGTGTATGACCCCTGACTCATTCAAGTCGATCTGACCTAACAACCGGAGCGTCCACACTGGGCGAGGTGCTGAGTTGGTTGAATTTAACAGGCAGGCGGGGACCGGATGTAGACTCTTGTCCCTTGCAGCCTAGACTCTGAATTCTCGGTCCTCCCTGGTGTGGCCTGACTGCCTGTCCACCTCCCTGTCTCCTTCCTTGGACCACAGCTTTATGAACTGTCAACTCCTTGGCCTCAGGCTAGACTTCCTGACTTCCATCCCCAGCGGACTGCCCTCTGCCCTCAGAACTCTCCATGCTCCTGTCCTGATTTTCCAGTTTCCTGACCTTTCGCTTGGCTTGATCTCTAGCAGTCACAGGCTTTGCCACCCTGAGCTTGCCCACTCAGCAGCTTCCTCATGAAGCTAAGACCTGTTGGCGTGACACCCTCCCCGCCTCCGGTGTGGCGCTCCAAAGGTTCAAGTCCCTCTCTGGGGAGGGGTCTGGATGGATACCAGGCCCACCACAGAGCATCCTGCCAAATGGGTTAAACCAAGAAAGAGCCAAGCCTCGGGAAATCGCCTTGTGAGTTTCGGGTCTGTAAGTGGCTTGCTGGGAACTTCTAAGCAGGCAGTTTGCATCATGGGTGTTTACTATTCTTCAGGGTAAGTGATAATCATAGAATGTTAGAGCCAGAAGTGACACTGTATTCCTTCGTGTCAAGGATAAAAGAAGACTGAGACCCGGAAGAGTAAAGGACCTTGCCCAGAGATATGCAGCTACTAAATAACAGGAGTGGGACTAGGACCCAGGTCACCTGATCCATTCCAATGCCTGGTCCATTATACCACATGACTTCTCCTGTTTAGCTGAAGGGGGCATATGAGAAATGGAAGATTACAGCACTTAAATGATCCTAGTTTAAGTGCAGGTAATAGAGATCACTTTGGTTGGTTTAAGCAGAAAGAGATTTAATAAGGGAACTCGGTGCTGACATTGCTGGAAGGGCTGGAGGAGCGGGCCATAGACTGGCCTCTGGGAATGGCTTCCAGGAGGGCACTGAAGGACTGGATTGTGGAGGGAAGTGACTTCTCTGCCTTTATCTGGAGACCCAGGAAGCTGCTGTCCCAGCCACTGAGTCCAGGACCCTGTGCTGACTGTGATCTGAGGATCAGGAGGCCACTCCCAGAACTGGAGGCACCACAGCCTCACACGCTTACAACAATCTGCAAAACATAGCCTTCATGCTGCCTCTCTCCCTGCCTAACTTCATTTCAAAATCAAGTCTCTGGCAAGTGCAGCTGACTGATGGAACCTAAATGAGATCTGGAATCTTATTTGCAAGGGAGTCTGGGAAATGTGGACGTTAGCTTCTCAGGCTGTGTAATACAGGGAGGAAGACACACCAGAAGGAAACTGGCATGGACCCTGAGTGAGCTAATTTACAGAGTTCCCATTCCACGGTGCCTCAGTTTCCTCATCTATAAAATGGGCCTAATGATTTTACCTACCTCATAGAGTTGTTATAAACAATTAATAGGCAATTTTGTAAGTAAAATACTACTTCTAGGACATAGTAAGCACTCTGTAAGTAGTAGTTATTATTTTAAAAATTTTAGCCATGAACTTCGTGCAGGTTTCCGCCTGCTTATCTTGCACTATTTTCAGTTCAGTTTTCTATGTACTCAACCTGTTTTTAATCTTCTTCAGCCCTGTTAATTTATTAGGTGTGGATGACTTTGTAAAATTGTTTGACTAAAAAAGAAACAGGTTTCATTAAAATAAGAAATAAGGCTTATGCTATTAACAAATTGACGTAAATTTTAGAAATAATCTTATCCCTCCCCGTTTTACAAAGAGGAAACTGAAGCCCAGAGAAGGGAGAGGATCAGCACAAAATGAAACCATGAACTAGCTTCACAGCCCGAACTTGAACCAGTCTAATGTTCTTTCCAATATGAATAACTAAAGAGTGCTGGTGAGGGGTGAATCTTCAATTTTACAAAATATTACCAAGAAATGTAGTGAGTTTCAATTTTTTAAAACTGCTTTGTAAATATATACAGATTAGGAAAAAAACCCACCTCATTAATTTGTGAAAGAAAAAATACTGTAAACACAAAATGCTGTCAACTGTCAACACAAAAAAATGTGTAATATTAGAAGCACTCCTCAATATCAGGAATGCGATGAGGATACCTGCTATCACCATTATAACTTAACATCATCCCGGAAGTCCTAGCTAATTCAGTGAGATAAGGGGGGGAAAAAAAGGAATGTAACTGTCAGTAGGAAACAGACCAAGTTAGCATTATTTGCAAATGTCTAGTATTATATATAATGTATAGTTGTCTATCAAGAAAACACAAAAGAATCAATTGAAAAACTTCAGTATTAGATATAATAAGAATCCAGTGATATGGCCAGTTATAAAATAAGTATTTAAAAATTAATTTCTTTCTTGTATATCAGTAAAAATGAATTAGCAGTTATAATACAAAAATAAAATTCCTATTTTCAACATTGACAAAAATCATAAATTACCTGGATATTACAAGAAATGTGCTGGACCTACAAGAAGGAAATAACAATATTTCACAAAGTGACATTATGGAGGCTTGATTAAATGAGAAATATACTTTGTCTCTAGAGGGAAAAACTAATAATGTAAAGATGTCAATTCTCTCCAAAGCAATAAATCCCTTTAATGTATCTCCAATAAAAGTCCAAAAAAGGAGTCTATAGGGATTTTGACCAGATGATTCTAAAATTCACCTGGAAGAATGAATAAGTGTAACCTCACAAAACAATATGGCATTTTACTTATGGGGATATATATATATATATATATATATATATATATATATATATAAATATATATGGTTAAATTTTTAAAACATAGACTGCAAGGTTCCATGTCAAGTTCCTTCTGGCAGTTACTATTGAGGTGAGAGAAAGGGGAGAGAGGGTAAGGAGCTTTGGATCAACCTGTCATATTTTATACCTTTTCCTAAGACACATGTCTGAAGTGACTATGTTAAAATGTTAATATTTGTTAATAATATATGGTAGGTGGTGTTATATTTTTCTCTGCATTTTTCTGTTTTATTTCCTCCAAAAAGAAGACTGAGGGGGATATGAAGTCTAAACTGCAAGATATTTTGAATTCTCAATAATTAGAAGAGTATAGTTTTTGCACACAAATAAATCAATGACACTGAAAAGAAAGCTAAAAATGTTCAAGGAGAGGAGTTATTTCAAATCAGTGGGGAAACTAACAGAGGTTCTTAGTGATATTGACGCCATCAGATTTTTTTTTTCTCAGAGAGGTTAAGTCAAAAATGAAACCATAAAAGAACTAGAAGAAAATACTATTGTCTATTTATCTGATTTCAGGGTGGAGAAGGTCAAAATCTTCCGCTTACAAGACCTCTTCACACCCCTGGGCCTTTGCACAGGCTGTTTCCTGTGCCTGGAAACCTCTTTTCTCTCCTCTTCACTCCTGCCATTCCCCAGGGAGCCTTCTCTGTTCTCTCCCTTGACACTCTGCATTATGACTTTTTTGGCCCTATGCACCTTTTCTTTTTGTCATTGGTCATTTTTGCAATTTTGCGTTTGTTTGTGTGATTATTTGACTAACAATCTGTCTCCCAGCCGAAAGCCAGCTCCATGAAGACAGGCCTTGTCTGTTTTACTTGTTCAAAAGTACAGTGTAGCCTACAGTGTGTGACACATGGTTGGGGCTTGATAGATCTTTGTTGAATGATTGAATGAATGAATGAATGAATGAGTCGTTGGCAAGAACAGTTGTTTTTTCCTGCTGGTTTTTGTGCATGTCACACATATATAAGGAACTCTGTAATCTGTCACTTTGGGCTCCACACCTTTTACATGTTTGGAGCACTGGTGGTCTTTCTGATTTCCGTGGTTGCAGGTTGAGGACATAGGGCAGACGACTTCTCGGACCTCCTTTATAGACATCAGGTTCTAGAAGCAGCTGCCTTTAGAGCCACTTGAAGACCCATTTTGCCTTAGCTTCCTTTACAGGGAATCCGCTCACATGTGGGACTGTGAACTTGCTGCTGGGTTTGTCTTCCGTTCTCTAGGGAGCCTTTTCTACCAGTGGGGATGTTGTCTCTGGGAGATGGTGGAATTAAAGTCTCTAGGCACAGAGGACCACAGTCTCTCTCCAGATGGCGCCCCCTGGGCTTTGGGACCATAGCCAGAATCACAGTTCTGGTCATTCAGTCTCATTTCCTGAGGAAATGACCAGATGTCCAGTTCTCCAACTTATGCTTGTGTGTGGTCTCCGTAGGTTTTTCATCTTTCTGGCAAATGCATTCAGAAATACAGTTTTGAGAATGAAATAATAATTTGAAGTCACATATTCATCCTGGAGTATATAAAAGAGCTGAGCAAACGACTGGCTCTTTTTCATGGAGGGGCAACCCCTCAGAGGAGAGATGGCTGAGGGAAGTCTTGAATCGTGGCACACCTGCCCTGGCAGGCTGTGCTGTGGGAAGCATGAGAAGGCAGTACAACTACTTCAAGCTCTTAAGGAAGAAAAGGTAGGGGTTTTCTCTGCCTTACATATTACTTAACTAGTGTTTTTCATCCCACTGGGCCTCAGACTCCTGGATAGCCCTGGAGTTAAGGCTGGGGGCCATCCCTTAGATATCCATGAAGCATTGTTTCTAGATTGAATAAAGGCTCTGTCTCACACATCTAATGCCTGACTACTTAATTTAAGATGTACGTTGATGCTGTTGAGACCAATAAAATACATTTAAAGTGTCACTGAATTTAGAGAGACTTTTCAGTTTCATATGTCTTCTTTCCTTTTACAATCAAGGATTTAAAAATATTCAATTATTGTCATTTTTGAGGGGGACTCTCACAACTTTTTGAGGTACATAAAGGCTATTTGTTGTCACCCAAAAGTATAAGGAGTCATTGATCTAGATGAGATGATTCAAATGACGGGAACTTTTTTCCCACTATCTATGTGAATTAATTGATCAGAGGCAGTTTCACTCTGCCAAAAGAGAACACCAACCAGTCTTGAGGTATAATAACAAACAATAGCCACCGCTTACTGAATACTTACCGGGCACCAAGCACCGTATTGTACATAAATTATCCTATTTAATGTTCACAACAATACTGTGAGGTACTGCCATTCATTTTACAGATGAAGAAACTGAAGATAGAATTTACTTATTCAAGTTCAAGCTATTAGTAATGAATGGATCTGGGGTATTATAACTGTAAATTTCACATTTCTAGCTGTCGTATTTTATTTAGTCAACCAGACAGTGTGCTCGATACTGGGGACACACTGGGTGAATTATGCAGGTCCATGTCTTTATGAAATATTTGTGTCCCCTCAGAATTCCTGTGTTGAAATCCAATCCCCAGCGTGATGGCATTTGGAGGTGGGGCCTTTAGGGAGTGATTAGGTCCCGAGGGTGGTGCTCTCATGAATGGGATTAGTGCCCTTATAAAAGTGGCCCCTTCCACCATGTAAGGACACAGCAAGAAGATGGCCATCTGTGAACCAGGACACGGCCTCTCACCAGACACGGAATCTGCCAGTGCCTTGATCTTGGGCTTTCCAGCCTCCAGAACTGTGAGAAATAAATTTCTGCTGTTTATAAGCCATCCAGCTCATGGTATTCTGTTATAGCAGCCCAAACTGACTAAGATGTGAAGCTTACAGATGAGTGGGGAAAACAGACGATACATAAGCACACAAATATTTGCATATTATAATCAAAACTGGGAAGGAAGGAAGTGGTTGCTAAGATAGAGCATAATGGGGAGAGTTACACATGAGGCCTACGGATTACTTCTCTGAGGAATTGATCTTTATGTGAGGGCATTGCACTCTAAAGTATTTTTGGAGAAGAGCAGACACACCCTTTTTCTTGACTAAGGGTGTGCGTCTGGAGATTAAGAGAAAGTGAGACCATATCCTATGGGGAAGCCGATGGGTTCCAAATCTCAACCTCATTTATCCTGTTAAATGTATCTCATACTTTCTATTTACAGATCCTTGGATCCAGCCATACTGGTTTTTTCATTATCACCAAATGTTTTGAGTCTTGCTCCTCTCGGTGTTCACTGACCTTGCTTTCTTTCATCTACCTCTCACTCCCCAATGTTCTCTTTCTTTTCACCTGTTCTTCATCAGGTTCAAGTCTTTCCATCATGGGGAAGCTTTCCTTGATGACCCCATACCATAGAGGTATCCCCCTTCTATGAATTCACATTATCTATTCACTCATCCATCTATCCGCTCATCTATCCATCTATCTATCCACTCATCCCCTCATCATCCATCCATCCATCCATCCATCCATCCATCCATCCATCCATCCATCCATCCATCCATCCGTATTAGTCAGTTCTTTAGAGAAACAGAACCAATAAATGTATATTTATAAATAATATTTACTTATTACAAGGAACTGATTCACACGATTATGAAGTCAGGCAAGTCCCAAGATTTGCAGGGTGAATCTGCAGGCTCGAGACCCATATTTCAGAGCTGGTGTTTCAGTATGAGTCTGGAGACAGGAAAAGAGCCAATGTTCTGGTTTGAAGGTGCTCAGGCAGGAAGAATTATCTCTTACTTGGGTGAGGGTCAGCATTTCTGTTCTATTCAGGCCTTCAACTGATTGAATAAAGGCTACCCACATTAAGGCGTGCATCCTGCTCTATTCAGTCTACTGATTCAAATGTTAATCTCATCCAAAACAACCTTCACAGAAACACCCAGAATAATGTTTGATCAAATAGTTGGGCACTCAGTGACCCAGTCAAGTTGACACATAAAATTAACCATTACACCTTCACTCATCCATCCATCCATCCATCCATCCATCCATCCATCCATCCATCCAGCATATTTGTGTTCAGTACTATCTACAAAGTGCTGCTATTCCATGACACTTACTTTTATTGTTAGTCTGGGTCCCCTGAGAGGCAGACACCAAGATGGAATTAAACATGCAAAGATTTTATTAGGGGAAATGCCTGTGTAAGAGAAAGTGGAGAGGGAGCTGGAGTTGCTGAGAGAGCCATCCAACTGTAATGCAAGACAGACCCCCCTCCCTCCGCCCCCACCAACCTTAATGCAGGAGAGACAGAAGGCAGGTTGGTGGAAGCATTCTAAACTACTGCGCACTTTAAGAGGGTTTGACAAGGCCACTGGGGAGCCTCTGAGCTTCAGTGAGCTGTCATAGGAGTCCTGCATCTTCCAGGAATGGGCCTGCCTTAGTATCCTGCTGTCCAGTCATTGGCTGGAAGCTCCCTGCAGGAAGTGTGGCCTCAGTGCATAATGGTCAGTGATTTCAGGGAGCAGCACCTGGGACCCTAATCAATTATGCTTTCTGTAGCTGGAGGTCTGCCAGGCGCATTCTCATGGCCACACTGTCCACCCCCTGTTCTATCCAGACCTACTTCTCCACCCGGACTTGGGGAGTAATTCTTCCATCGTTCCCATGAGCTTTTCTTACTGAAAGGACAGTCGTTGTCTATGATGAATGGGTACTGGAGTATAAATACCCAGCCTGTCTCACCTCTGATGGGACATGTCTACACCCCCACAGCTACCAGTTACCAGTGTGACTGAATTCCAGCTGCCCACAACAGTGTTCTTCTCATTAACGTACCTCGCTGGCTGTATTCTCTTTCATGACTCATTTTTCTACTCTCCTATCTGGTTTCCTGGGATTTTCTCCCAAATCAACCACTTACATGCATCCTGTCCCAGGATGAGTTCCTCTCAGATGGTTCCTCTGGGGGGATCCCAGACTATGATACCAAGGAAACCTTTAATAAGGCAGTTTGGGAAATACTCCTCTCTAAGGAAACACTTAGGGCTTTAATTACACTATTCAGTGAAGATAAGCTGTTTATACAAAGCACTATACTGAATACCCAATATGTCATCAGAGAGGCTACTTAATTTATGTAATTTCTTTTGGATTCACCATCCAGTTGCCAATGCTGTGTAGAAAATTACTACAAACTGTGTGTGTGTGTGTGTGTGTGTGTGTGTGTGTGTGTGTATACATATATACTGGGTTGTTGGAAAAGTCATGACATATTTTTTTCTTGTTTTTCATTGCAAAACATATATATGATGAGGGCTACATCTGTGAAAAGCAAGCAATACTTAATATAGTAATTCAGTCCTGATACAGTTTGTCTCAGAACACTAAGACATTTCATTTTACATGGCATAAATTCAAAGTCAACTTTGGATTCATATAGGTGAAGGGAAAGGATTGTAAATTATTTATGTGCATCTGAGTTTTAACAGTAATTATAATTCACATGAACACCCTGGTAATTTTCAAGTATGTAACTTCATTGACATGAATTAAAGTTACAGATCCTATAGTGTCAATGAGTGCTAGGCTGACTGATCCCCAGGAGAGCTGGGGACCATGGGAGTGTCCTCTGATACAATGCCTGGTTTCGTGAGCAGAGAAGAGCCACTAAGACATCTGTGACCACAGTAGAAAGATATGATGGGGAAAATAGACAATTCTCCCAGAATGTAAGAGGTTCTTTTGAGCCTTTGGACTTATAATAAAATCCTCCTTTTGATCTCACATTAGTACTTAATATAGCTGATCACCAGATATGCTTTTTCGGCCTTTTGAGCACACAGCAAGATTGTAATTCTCGGCCCCTCCCACTTTTGGGGGTGGGTTGGGGCCATGTGAACTGTTCAAGGTTAAACTTTTTCTAAAAACTTATTTTTAAATTATATTGGGTTGTCGGAAAAGTCATGATGTATTTTTTCTGTTTTTCGTTGCAAAAATGCGTCATGACTTTTCCGACAACACAATAGTTGACATACAATATTATATTGGTTTCCTGTGTATAACATAGTGGTTGGACATTTATGTACCTTACGAAGTGATCACAACCATAACTCTAGTACCCATCTGGCACTATTACAACATTATTGACTACATTCCTTATGCTGTATTTTACATCCCCCAAAATTAAACTTCTAAATGCTGATTTGAGACCCACCAGAGCTCTGTCATTATGCCAGATAGTGGTTGCTTCATCATCCTGGCTTCCAAGATAACTCACACAGACATATAGTCTTATAATGGACATGTAGTTCAAGCAAGAAACATCTCTCTGTCATTTTAAGCCACCGGAATTTTGGCAGTTTATTTGTTATTGCAAAATAATGTTGACTCTCCTAACTGATTCACAGGCTTTAGAGAGGGCAGCTGGGGAGACTGCTTGCCTGAAAGCCTCCTAGCCCCTGTGAGGAAAGTCATTGTTCTCGCACATAAACTCCCTCTCCTATCCCCATTCCACGTCATTTTCTGGGAGTACTTGCGGAGACAGTCTACCTCACTCCTCCTTTTTTCAAAGAGGCCAATTTAAAGGCAGAAGCTTGCAAACCAAGCTTTAAACCACATCAAGTTTTAATGAACAAATTCCATGAAATATTTAAGATTGTTTGAAAGTGCAACCTCACCTAATACAGAATGACATGTACTCACATGGCTGCTGGTCTAGTTACAAAAAGAAAAAAAAAACAATTTAATCATGAAACATTGCTGAACAGTTATTAAATAGTATCTAGTCCCTAATGGCAAATTCATTTTCATTTAATAACAAGTTATTGTGAAGTATAATGAAAAATAGAGTGGCATGCGAAATAAACTGGCCTCTGTTTTCATTGACATTGTGCCAGTTTCTTGGGTGCAGCGTTACAATACTATCCATCTTCATAAAGCCCTCTTTGGAAGGCATTATTAAACAGCGGGAAGGCATAGTGGGTGACAGCTTCATTAGTCATGACTAGGTAATCCTGGCCAATTTCTCCTGGGAATTATTAACACATTCCTGAACACCTCTTGGTTGATGGCATCCAAAAAAGAAGAGGAGGCCGGTTGTAAGATTTTGGACATTACCCAAATCTGGCTACAAGTGACCTTCTTTAGGTCATGAAGCAGTCACTCTTCCCCAGGGTTCTCTGTGATGCTTCTGGGGAATTGGTCCTTCTGAGCCAGTAGGGACAAGACCTCAAAACTATTGCCCATTGCTGGATAACCAATGGAGAAAAAAACGTTGGAATTGTGTCTGCCTGGTAGACACATTTAGGCTGTGTCATTTGGTCAATGGATGGGCTAGCCCCCAATTCATTCTTGTGTCTGCCTGGAAAATAGGGGCTCCAACAGGGCATCTTTGGGAGTCCGGTAAGTGCACAGCGAAAACCAGAGCCTGACAGGTTGCTGTGAATCTTGGTAGCCAGGGATCCCAAGTTCATCAAAGATTACCTAATCCTCCCAGAGCTTGGTCACGTAGCCTGGATGCTTGAAGAACAAGGTGGCTGCTACCAGTCAAATGTCCCATGTTTCTATGACCTGTAGTGATACTGTTTTTTTTCAGTTTCTTGGTGAGTCAGTTGGGTGGGCTTATGATGGGGGCTGCAGGGAAATGGTTCATTCTGTAGGTCAGCGTTTTAACTGTGTGTTGGGGTTAATGGTGTTTTTGAAGCTCTCTGGTTGCTTCATGGTGCAGCACGAAGCCTTAAGAATTGGAGTGAGACTTGAGCTCAAATCTTTGCTTGGCCACTTACTAGCTGTGGTATCTTGGGCGAGATAATTAACTCCTCTCAGCTTTAGTTTCCTCATCTGCAAAACAGGGATAATGATGTATATCTTATAGGGTTTTGTGAGGATTAATTAATATAATTAGGTAAAGCACTTGGCAGAGTACCTCATAAGTATTTCTTTCATTACATGTATATATGTAAGCTATGTCCTACCTAAAAAAAACAAAACAAAACCAAACAAACCAAGAAATAATCAGATTTATAGAAAAGAAAAATCAGTATGAGTTGTTTATATTATCCTGCCTACTACCTCTGATTAAACTAGAAGCTTTTGTTTTCATTTACTTTTATAAAAAGAGTAGTGAAGGCCAAAAAATAATGGCTAACATTTGTAGGACACCAGACCCTTGTTTAATTTTTATATCACCTCTCTTGTTGTCTACATTTTCCATATAAGGAAACAGGCATAGAGGAGAGATCAATTGCCCAAGGCCACACAGGCAGGAAGTTTTGGAGGTGTCATTGGAAACCAGATAGCTGCCTGCAGACTCTGGGTGCTTCCCCATCACTGCTGTGTGCATGAATCTTCGTTGGACTGGATTGAATCTGGTAAAGAACTCCTGTTTCAAAACAAGCTCACTAAGGGCATTTAAATGTTTGCAAATTGCTATTCTAGGATGTCTCTTCCTCTATGCCACACTCAAGTTCTGGATTCACCAGGAAGCCTCCCTGGATCCATTCTTTCTGCTTTCTCAACAACCCTAGCCTCAGCCTTTCCACCGCTCACTCAGAGCATTTGGACCATTCATGAATGGCTCTGGAGAAGATGAGAGAGAGTGACAACTGAAGAGGGTGCGAGAGAGAGAGAGAGAGAGAGAGAGAGAGAGAGAGAGAGAGAGAGGCAAAGAGAACAGCAAGTCCATATCATGAATTCTGACCCTTTATTGTTTGAACCTTTTTTTTTTTTTTCTTTAAATTCCCTGCTGCTTCTGGCTTTTGTGAAACTGATGCATTTGTCACTTTAGCTAGCTTGGAAGAATCTTGTTTTTAGTGATTCCTGACAACTGAGTATGGAGCAATGATAATTGTGAACAATTTAAAGTATCTTTTTGTATTTTTCTTTGAAACAAGTAATGAGCATCTTTTTTTTTTTTGGTTTGACTATATTTGGAAGCTATTTCAATTATTTATTTTCTGTAAATTATAAAAATTTTAATTCCAACTGGAATTTGTACCAATTATGATCAATTTGGAAAATATTTACGAAGTGCTTACTACATGTCTGGCAGTGTGCCAAGACCTGGTGCACAAGAATGAATAAAGATCTCCTTTGCTTTGGTGGAGTGTCTAGTCTAGTGGGGACTCCTCAAACTTGGGGTATCGGTCTCCAGGGGAGCCTGTTAGAAGTCTGCCTGCCCGGCCCCACTCCTGCACAGTTCACTCTGTAGGTGATTCTGACACATCCCAACATTCAAGACACACTGGTTGAAGGCAAGTACCATTTGTGCCAATCATGCAGCTCAGCTTTAGAGAAGGTTATCTAAGACTTTTAAGGCTCTGGAGACACCTCAGTTACTCTCTGGCTGCGTGTAGCTCCTCAAGGTCCAGGCAGGTTCCATCCTAAAGGGGTGGCATGGGTACGCAAGGGCAAGGGACAAACTGTTATATCATGGCCAACGAAGAACCTAGTATTCCTGGTAAAAATCCTGGAGGCCCAGGATTAACCTTGGGTCATTGGGAATTATCTTAATTTTAGAATTATCAAAATCAGGAAAATCTGCAGAAAGAAGTGTGTGTGTGTGTGTGTGTGTGTGTGTGTTACCCTATCTTGCCTACTGATCTGCATACAGAATAAGGATGAGAGAAGTCTTGTCTTCTTAAATCAAACGTTTATACCTCTGGAAGTGCCAATACATTCACAAGTGTTCTGATAATACAGATACATTCTTGTGCTTCTAAACTAGCAAAGTGCCCATGAAAAAATATTCACTGAATTCCAGTTGTTTCCCCCTCCACGGCTTCAAATTATTTTAAATTGTATATCTGATAATATTCCTGCTCCACCTTGTTTTTTTTCCCCTCCAAAAATAAAACAAAAGCAATGATTCAAATGACTAGTTCTTCACTTCTAAGTAATTGGGTGAGGTCATCACATTGAGTTCTACTTTACACAGTTTTAATTGGGCCAATCTGAAAAACAAGAGCAAGATTATGCAACAGTAGAGAGGGGTGTGTGTGTGTGTGTGTGTGTGTGTGTGTGTGTGTGTGTGTGTGTGTGTGTTGGGGAAGTGGAACCATTTCTTTTTTTTAAATTAAAACTTATTGGGGTGACAATAGTCAACAAAACTACATAGGTTTCAAGTGTACAATTCTGTAATACATCATCTATATATTGCATTATGTGTTCACCTAGAGTCAGTTCTCCTTCCATTACCATGTATTTGACCCCCTTTATCCTCTTCTACCACCCCCCTCCCCCCCTTACCCTTTGGTAACCACTAAACTGTTGTCTGTGTCTATGAGTTTTTGTTCATTTGTTTGTCATTTCCTTTGCTGCTTTCTGTTCTATGTTGGAACCATTTCTATAGAGTAGTGAGTGGTTTAGAGAGAAGCTGGTTAGTGATTCCTCTACATTGTATTTGAACTTATTGTTTCAACAAGCCATTTTGACCACTGGCTGTGTACATTACTTATTTCAGGGGCATAAATATTGTTTTCCTGCACAAGATTGCAAGCTCCTCAAAGGGAGGGTAGAGATGATGTCTTCTTATTATCTTGGCAGAAAAGAGGAGCAAGGCAGGGGTGAGGGAGAAGGGGGAAGGAGGTGGGGTTTTGGAGAAAGGAATCAAGCCCTCAGTTTAAAGCAGTGAAGTTTTAGCCTGATAAAGATGTAGGCTGGTGAATGGCTAGCGAGCTGGACACGGATCAATAGATATATAATAATTACATATAGGAATATGTGAGCATCACAAAGGGAAAGCAAGAATTATGCAACAAGTGGTTTTGTATACAAAGATTAAAGTTAGGAAAAAAGCACTTTAGATTCGTACTTTAAACCATACCCTGAAATAAATTTAACCTGGCACTTGTTTTTTTTGTTTTTTGTTTTTTTTTAAAGATTTTTATTGGGTAATTGGGGGGATGGGAACAGTGCTGGGGAATTAGGGGAAGGGGAACAGACAAGTTGCTGTTGTTTTTTGTTCTTCAATCTAGTTGTGGAGGACGCTGCTTCACTGGCCCAAGTTGGCACCATCATTGCACTCTTCCCAGGCGAGGCAGATCAGTCGCCGGCTTCTGGACGGCCGCTCACTGCGGCTGCTGGCCGCTCACGCTGGCTGCTGGCTACACACGGTAGCCCATGGCAACCCACTGCCACAGGGGCTGCAGCCTACGCCGTAGCCGGCGACTCACGGCAGCCCAGCTCCAGGTTGAGCTGTTGTTCAGCATCTTAGCTGCAGAGGGCAGTGTCACTGGCCCTCATATGTGGGATCCGAACCGGGGCCCTCTGGCATCCCAAGCGAGTTCTTAACCATCGCGCCACTCGGCCGGCCCAACCTGGCACTTGTTAATTTCTCCTTAACCACCTCTCTTTCCATGTGCTGGTGTTCGGAGTCCCACTCAAGCCCACACTGAACTAGTTGATCTGGGACTAACCCAGCTGAGTTCTAGATTGATGTTGTATTTGGGTAAAAGACGAATTGCAAATTTACTAGACATCAACTTATAGGAAATCAAAAGAGGGCAATGACATTTGTGATCCGGAAGGAAAGGGAGAATTTGGGAACCCGAAGCTACTCCATTACTTGAGCCTCTAAGAGGCTACCTGGCATACAATAGATGCTGAACAAATGTGAGTGGTCTAAATAAATGACATTTGTGTCTGTGTGCTTTATTGAGAAGACCTCAGCGCTGGTGGTTGTGGCTGTTGTTGCCTGAATCCTTAAAGTATGAAGAGTCTTTACACTCAAGGTCCCCCTGGGAGCAATTCTCTGATATGCCAGAGTAGAACCCGTGACCAAGAGGAGCTAAACTGAAAATTAAATGCAGTGTTTTCAAGACACAGGCAGAAAACAATGGCCAAGATCAACTCCCAGGCTTCCAAATGGCTGTCTGTCTGGCCCCACCTCTGGCAAGAGCCATTTCCCTTTCCCCCAGGGATGTAATGGCATGGAAGATGTTAAAAAGAAAGGGAAAAGAGAGCTGGGTGTGGGCCTTCCTTCTTCACACCTGCAGAGCAGGCATTTACCAGGCTTTGCTTCCTGTGTCTACCCAGGGAACTTTGCCTCTGGCCAGTTCCTCTCCCTTCTCCTCTTCTTTGCTGGGAGTGTAAACCCAGTGTTCTTGGATCCATGTGTTGGAATGATGTGGATGGTGGACACATGTGTGCCAAATGCCTGCAGCTTGGTTCATCCTGGCTTGGGAATGATTTTTTTGCTGGTTGGGATGGGGTGAGGGGGCTGGGGAAAAAAGTTCAATTCTCATTCTTTAGTGATATGTACAAGTATTGCTATTGGCTCTTACTAGATAGCTCTAAGCCAGTGATGGAAAAATGTTTTCATTGGCAGGAGAGCACATTTTACATCCACATATATGCATGTCTACTTTTTGGCAGACTGCAGGAACTTGTAGCTTAGGTCTTTCCTACTCCTCTGTGTATTGAATCCTACCAATGGCCCAAGACCTAGCTCAGTGACTGCTCTTATATGAAGGTTTTCTTGACAATGCCCATCCACACTGATTTATCTATGATCTCAGCTCTTGTTACAATTACCATCTTCTCCATAGTCCAGACAGATTCACTGCAAAGCAAAAGAAGCTTAAGCTTTCGGACCTGTTCGTTGTAAGGGCGACTTCCAAGGATGTCTTCCTTTCATGGGTTCACATGGTCATATGCTTTTGGTAAAATTGCAAAAGTGAAATATTTTTAATTATAATTGGTTAAAGATGTGGTCTTCTCCCACCTGATTTCCCCTTGAAGAGTTTTGTGGTGATGGAGAGGCCCTGAGCATCTGGGGTACTCCAGTTAAGGAAAAGTTGAATTGGAGATTTATTTGTTTGGGGTTCAATGAATCTATTCACATGGTTCATGCTTGCTATATTAGCTATTCTAGGGTAGGAATGGTTTCCAGAAATACTCCTGATATCCTTGGTGCATACTAACCTGACATCCTGGGTCCTATTGCAATATAAATGTGTCCTACTATGCCTGACACTGGAAGTGTGTGGGTAGTGGAGAAGAAGAGTCAAAATGTGCAGAAACAGAAGCTAGTCTGTGGAATGTTCTTTTAACCGTCTGATGTATAAAATTAAAAGTGGAGTGTTTGGTTCTCATTGATGTCTAGTCAAGACAGAAATTACATTCAGGAAAATATTCAATAATGCAGTATATACAGTTATAATGCACCATACTGCCATGCTTTTAAAATGAAAATCAGTGCAAAAATAAAATTGACCAGAGTTCTCATGTTTATAGGGCACAAAACTGTAGCAATACTATAAACTATGAAGTAGCATTTTTATGTATGCCAAATTGTGTTTTTAAGCCTCCCAGCATATTGGATCAGTCTTATAGCATATCTGAGAACACCTTGTCCTGATGAGGATGGCAATTTCAGAAAAAATAATATTCAAAAAGCACTAAAATCATAGCAAAGCAACCTAAGTGTTCCTGTGACAAAACTCCCATATTCATCCATAAGTTATTGTACATAGTTTAAGGGCAATTTGATTAAACAATTATGTAGCTCAATCCAATATAATGACATTTAAAAATGCACTTGAATTGCTTTTTCTTGTTTTCCATGAAAATGATATTACAGAATTGTTATCATATGCAGAGATGATAATACAAAGAGTATGCAACAGAAAAATAGAAAGAAGACTATAATAGAGGTATAGTATGCAATTTTTCATGGCTTCGTTATGTTTGTGGTGTTTGTCACCTTCTAAAAATTTGTAATTTGTTGTGATTTCTTTCTTCCATCTAAATACATACTCCCTTTCATACCTAATTTTGTATACCAGTTTTGAATTCTTTTTCTTAAAGAGCTTCCCTCCATGTGTAAACTTCAAGACCCAAGCAACCTGAATCTGCCCTTGACCACAGTTGAACAATTTCTTTTTTTTTTTTTTTTAAGATTTTTATTGGGGAATTGCGGGGAGGGGAACAGCGCTGGGGAATTGGGGGAAGGGGAACAGACAAGTTGCTGTCATTTTGTTCTTCAGTCTAGTTGTGGAGGATGTTGCTTCACTGGC